>NC_051142.1:17490868-17628463 GCF_014839805.1 Manduca sexta | reverse complement strand
GAAGTAAAAATTAACTCAGGGCCTTGTAATAACGAGTCTACGAAATATCCTATGAATTCAACTTTCTTCACAAACATAAAAACCATAAGTACCTATATTTCCCTTTATATTGTATATTACAGTCACATTATCTCAGTATAGAAGAAACCCTTTGGCATACAATTGAATAAAGCCCTTTTACCTTAACTGGACATGTCTATATCGGCATGTTTGGCGCGCAATTTCACAATAAAAGGGGTCGAGACGTAGATTGTGTTAGGTTCGATGATAAAATTATACACAAATGCTGATAGGCAAATTGAAAGCTTGTTTGTGATTTGCAAACGTAAGTTAGACAGAATTATATACCGAGCAGCGGAATGGGTGGAATTTTGTTTTTATTCACGTACACTTTAACGCGTAAAATCGCGAAAAAATACGTAAAGTAATTTTATTTCAATGTCATTATTAATTTATACTAATATAGCTGAAGTGTTTGTTTTTTATTAATGCACTGATCTCAACAACTACTAAACCAATTTTGATATTTTTTTCATTAATAAGCTACATTACTCCTGAGTGCATTGTGCTATTTTTTATTTCGGGAAATTATTTATCCCGAAATAACTTTTCCACGCGGATAGAGCCGCATGCAAAAACTAGTTATGAATAATAATAATTATTACCTCTCCAAACACCATTACAAACCAAAAAAATTACCTCTATACACATATTAATAAAAATAATAAAACAATGTGACTTTCTTTCTAATTCGTGTTTTTATGTTTATATGAACACTAAATATTTTTGAAGTCGATACCTAATTTGAATTACTAACCAAGCTAACTAAATACACGAATGAATATTGTATTAAAATGAGACTACTGCATCTTCGAAGTTGAAGACCAAACAATATTTTGTAATATGTATGTTAAAGATATACAAAACCCAATACAAAAAGACTACTTAATTAAAATCCTATTTGATTTTGATTGGTGCTCTTTTTCATCTCCGACGTTCAAAGTCAAACGATATTTTAATGTGGTAGTATCTTATTATATTGAATTTGTTATAATGAAGCCAAAAAGAATCATTAAAATCCGATTTGATTTTTAAGAGTCTCCTCTGCATTTTCATAGTCCAATGCTTTATACTGATGAAATTAAAATGTTACAATTTTGAAGCTATACAAAATCGAATGTAAAAAGATAATTTAAATCTGATCACGGGATAAGAAATTATCGCTGAGCAAACATACAAAATACGATGAAGAATAATAATATAACCTCTCTCCTTTGGAGCCAAGTCGTATATTCATGTTAGTATAATGATTTATGTTTACGCGAATGTTAGACATTAAATTAAAAAGTATTTGTTGGATTTTATCGTGGTTTTTATATTATATTTTTCTCCCAACGACTTAAAGACTGCAGCTTTCATGATCATGGGAGAGACTGAGATGTTGGTCGTCCGAAAAGTCAAAGTTACAATATCTACCTTCATTTGTTTTAATTTTTTAGCTATTATGGGTCCGATCTACGCAGAACGAGCTCACAGTGATTTGAAGTCTAGCAGACAGTCTTTTAGGTTCTGATTTACTTGATTGTATGCTATGTATGGAAATTCCAACAGTGAGCAAACATATATTCTGGCTCTAGGCTAAGGAAATAAATGAAAATACCAACAAAATTATATTATCATTTATTTATTATTTATCCTTAACTTGCTATATTGAAATAATATGATGTTTTACGTAATATTATTGCGCCATTGTTTTCTCCCTAAGTACATTGTGTCAAAATAAATATTCGCATTTTACGTCAACTTTACAATTATTTAATTATAATCATTAATTCCATTAAATTATACCACTATAATTTATCTACTTAATAATCTACCTTCTTCTATCATCTTCTGTACTTCTTCCCTCAAACTCTTCGCTTCCGCTTGCCTTTCTTCTAAACTTCTAGCTGGCTTCGATGGATGACCGGATTTGAACCTGTAAACGTTAATTTTGGGTTAATAACATCCAATATCTAAACCAACCAATGCAAATTATAATTACCCTAAAATAAAACCTATTAATTGACCAGCAACTTATAAGCGGCTGCTACTTTGAAAGCAACTCTAATAGACATGAAATAAAGTATATTTTTGTTACTCAATTTTTAACAAAACAACAATACGTAGTACTGTATGTTTGTATCAGTTTTGAGGCCTCAAATCACGTACACGTTTGTCTCTCTCCTATAATCGGTTCCACATTTACAGCTACTGAAGAAGCCTAAAGGACTGACGAGGCAATCTCTCGTTAACTGGAATTTCTTTTAAACTTGTAACTTACTGGTCGTGTTTCGCTAATTCGAGATATATCAAATCATTTTCAATGAAGTCCCCTTTTTTCCTCGGCATTATGTGACAATGAAGGTGCTGCAACAAAAGAAAATTCATTATAAATTTAATTGACAACACGTTTTAACACACCATTCACATTGTGTACTTTATAACAACCAAAATCCAAGATACTGCGTTCGCACATAATTCCATGCCAAGGCCCTAGATGGCGTTCTAATAATATCGATACCTGGCACTAGATGGCGTTATTTAGTAGCGCCATCACATAGTAAAAGCATCGGAATTTTGTTTCGTAATTTTTTTAAGTATACCAACTTGAAGTAAACATTCAAAAGTCGCCAGGAAATAATGCCCTGTTTAAGTACATTCAATGCCCTTTTCTCACCTCCTCCCTCCCTACTTACGCCTAAATATTGCCAGTAAGCTATAAATATGTATATTTATAATGTACCTGTACTGTCTGTCCCGCGTCCGGTCCGTCTTGTATCGTAATCGTACAGGATTGTGTGTTGTGCACTTTCTCCACTAGCTGAAACAAAATAATTACAATTTGTTACCGTTGAAGTACTTCAGATCCGGATCGAAGGACCAAACTATTAGCGTTCATAAGTACAAGAATGCGCGAAACCCCAGTTAATGTTTGCATGAAATGAAGCTATTAACAATAGTTATTGCGCTTTTCACCCTGCTCGAAGGACCAAATCAACATAAATCTGAATATTTTAATAAATAATTAACAATTGATCATATTTTTTAATTCAGTTTTGGTTGATGTTACTGCTGTCCGTCTGTCTGTATAAAATAATTTTACCTTTTGCACCAGCCTTATAGTTTTGTAGAAGTCTTCGGCTTCCTCGTCCGTAAGGTCCTTGTTCCTCTCGGCCATTCTTATTGGAGCTACGAGCACGTGGCCTGAGGTAACGCATCTGAAAATAATGTATCATAAGACTTTCGTACTAAAACAATGAGAAACCCAATGAGTCTGACAATACTCAGATATAAGATTTAAAAATAAATGAATCGTATAAAAAAAATGAATTCAGGCTGGAAATTCTTCAAAGCTTTGGGGACACAAATGAAACATAATATCGCGATATTCTGCAAACAAGTCTAATTTAAATGTTAACCATTCATGTACACTACGGCGCCATTAGATATTTTAGAAATTTTTACAATTGTTCATGCTAATAGAAAATAGAAAAAATAACACCTTTACAAATTACAATAACGCTAGTGCAAAAAATCGTTAAATTCACTTTATAATCCACAACATTTGCGATGTATGAGACTGACATATCCTAATAATTATAAGTCTATCGCTTTTATATGTCATTTCCATAAATTTCATGTAGCGTTAATCATTATAGAAACGCAACTACTCCACGGGCCTTGGTTGGGGTTGACACTTACCTTAAATTCACAAAAGCATAGCTTAATTTCGATTTGTAAAACACACAGCTCTCCGGAATCCGTAGGTGCGAAACCAAATTTTCAATGAACAACGATCAAATAAAGCCATATTTTAATGATAATCTATTATTTACTTTCTTTCAAGAAATACAAATACAAAAACATGTATTCGCACAAAACCATGACACATTCAATTTACAAACAAAACAAAGAGATGAAATTTTTTTTACATTTGAAATATCGACGACTCATACAAAGTTTTTATCCAGACAAACTTTTAAACAAACCAAGCCGTGAAAAATGCTAACAAGACAATAAGCAATACGTAATATTGAAACAGAAATCATCTCTTACGGTCTTACAAGGAAAGTCAGTTTGCGTTTAAAGAAAGCCTTACCTTCTGTGTTGAAACACAGGCATATTTCGTCTGACGTCTAATAGTTTCTTGGGCGATATCTCCGCCACTTTGTAACAGGGGGCGGAGTCCCCACAATCGGCTAGCACTTCGCCCCACGGGTCCACGCACAACGCGTGCCCGTACGAGCGGCGCTTGGGGTTGTGCTGGCCCACCTGAGCCGCGGCGATCACGTAGCATTGGTTCTCTATCGCTCTTGATCTGAGAAGATAAAATATGCCAATATTCATCCATATTTTTACAGTAAAAAGGCCAGCCACTCCCACCTTCGTTACACTATTAATTATATGTGGGATAAAAGTAATAATAAACCTATAACACTCGGGAGTAATGTAGCTTACTCTTAGTGAAAATTTAGTAGTATCTTTAGATTGATGTTGAGATATAGAATCTTGAGATGAGCACCTTCAAACAAACAAACTCTTTAGCTTTCTATATTAGTATAGACTAGAACAGTTTTAGCAGCTAATATTATATCCTCCCTTACTTACAATATTAGACTAAGAAGAGCAAGAAAAAGCAATTAAGGAGGCCAACACAATTATGACAATCGTAGATAGACACATATCTATAATAGACATTATAATCAAATAGCATTTTAATCGTATGCATTGTATTTATTTTGCTTTATTATTATACCTGAGTAACACGTGCCAATGCGCCTCGCCCGTTGTCTGAGTGAATGCCGAAGGGAACGTCAGTATCTCGGCTCGTAATATACTCAGCGCTGTACTCAACTCCGGGAACCGCATGTCGTAGCAGATCGACATACCTGCACACGATCAGATTATCAAATAACGCCATCTATATTCGTAAAGCAGTACTAAAAATATATAAACGGTTCTATGTTTATACCTCGTAACCTAAGTATTACACCTGCCTTTAGATTCTATTATCGCAATCGAGAAATATACTGGATTTGAATGCACATTCATGTCTATATGGGGACTGATCCTTATCTCTTTCACCTACTGCTACATAAACTTAATAATTACACAGGAGCCTGTGTATATCCGGTTCCAACAAGCCGGCATAATTATGGGAACTGCTGAGGGGTAATCATCTCTCGTCAGTTGACATTGTATTGGACCTAACATCACTTACCATAGTTACAGAGGGGTCACATTCCATGATCATATATAAAAAAAAATCTCATTATACAATGATCTAAAGAACACTATAATTTTTTATATAACCTACCCACCCTCCCTACAGGCGTCTCCACGGGCGCGACGATATGCCCTCCAGCATGAGAGAAGTCACTCTCCTTCAGTCTAACTCCCTTCTCCGGTATCTCTACATCGAACAGATGTAATTTCCTGTATGTTTGCACTATGTCGCCTTTGTTATTTATTATCACATGCGTGTTGTACATCTTTGATGGATCTGATTCGTCCTGGAATATTGAGTAATTATCGCCTTTAACAACACTACTGGGACCATTTGGTTACCTAGCTATACCAATGATTCAGGCATAGATGTAAGCTACATATTCTTATATAGTTTATGGATGTAAGTGACGAATTTTTGTAGGAGAAAGTGCAGTCTTTACCACTACAGCCCTGAACCAGCCTAGACAGGAGCCACCAGCCTTACGATTCAGGTTTAATCCGCTCAAAAGGATGGACAATATCAATAGGATATTTGATTATGATTGATTTTATGCATTTTTTATATGTAACAACAATTAGTATAAAAAAGAAATCCTTGTGTAAAAACAGAATTAACATTCAATAAAAAATGAGACGGTAATTCCAATTTCAAATATTGCTATGTACAGGAGTGGGGATATCGCTCCATCTCTTTCTTTCGCACACACCATAATGCCCGCTGATGTAACATGCAAGTATATCGTCTCTTTTCTGTTTTTTGACTCTCAATCCTGCTACCAAATTTTATTGGTTTGTAACTTGTGGATTTTTCATCAGGTTTCAATGATTTCTTCTGATTTAGAATTTATACAAGGTAAATATTTTAAAAAAGTTATTAAAAAAATAATCGCGATAAAATCCGAAAATTAGTTTAATTTTAATGTCTAACATTAAAAGCGTAAAAATAAATATCATTATAAAAAAAAAATAGTCAAATACCCTATACCTAAGACGGATGGATAAAGCCAAAAGTCATTTGCCTACTAATAAAACTAAAAAGCTATTCTTGCGAATAAACAGCATAGGGGCCGTTCAAGTATTACGTAACGCAAAATATTCACAATTATTTTACGTAAAATACTGGAAAGTCGCAAAAATCCCTTTATTATTGTTTTAAAATAAAACAAAATAATGTTACATAACGCTATGTACAAAACCCACCTCCTGCCCCTGTAACGCATTGTAAAGTTTTACAAGACCACCCCCGCCCCCCCCCCCACCTACTACCACCACCACCACCTACTGCGTTACGTAATACTTGAACGGGCCCTTACTAAAAACATTAAGCACATAAAGTAGCGAGATGTGTGACTACCTTCTCATGAACTCCTCCCATAGATAACCAAACATTATGCTCAGCAGCCAACTGTCTATATTTGCCCATAGTATTGCCGCCCAGTAGGGGCTCAGCAAAATTCACAATATCTTTCTTGTTATCACAGATATAATCACAGGCTTCGGGAAAGAAGATCATCTGAAAAATTTTAATTTTATTAATTTTCTTTATGATCCTATAACATATATTTTTTTTATATATATAAAAGCAATAAGGCTCTGGATGTCTTCCCTAGTTAGTAAAATTTACTTACACTATGGTTCAAAAATCAAAAAAATACTATGTCAGTATAAGTATATACCATTAAATTAAGCGCCATAATACGACAGGCTCATCCGGGCAAAAACATTAGTTTTATGAGACCTACCTACTAACTACACCTTACCTGATACTTTTGAGGTTATGGAATTATTTTTTTTAAATTATCAATAAAAAATACCCTAAATACCTGCACATTATCTTTCGCAGCATCGCTGACTAGCTTCGTCACCACATCAAGATTAGCGACCTTGTCGCCTACTGATGTCATTTGGCACACCGCTATTCGTCCTGCCATGTCTACTGACTTACTTAAATGTCTTATTGATTCTAATTTCGTTATTTTTCTTAATAAGTTATAGGTCCAATACTGAAAATAAAGAAACAATGAGCAATCTTCAGTGCATGCATTAGCTTGAAACCTATTGGTGTTAGAAGGCTACATAGCATTGGCTGACGGTAAGACAGGGTGGGCTATAAATCAAAGGCACTGGATTCTTGTAGGTGTTACTCAAAATTTGTTCTACTTTTCCCAACAATATTAGGCCGTAATCAAGACGCTTCTTTACAATCGTTAATGATAATAAAAAACAGAAAAATGCATAATGTGTTAACAATTGTAGAGAGGAATATCGGTTTCTGCCTCTGGAATTGTAGTACACCTACCAGCATGGTAGGTCTTTATTATTTAAATATTAAAGGTAGTTACTAATACTTATTCTACTATAGCAATGTAATTCAATTTTTAAAGTACTATGTACTTATTGGTAACATTCTTATTATTATTCTATAAACTATAGTCAATTAATTTTTTTTGGCATAATCCATGACATAAAATAAAGAACTTCTTAGAGTATTTTGGTTCTATAAATTATTTAAAATTACTACACAAATTGTGATATGAAATACCAAAAATATTTTTATCAGCTAATACTAATAAATTAGCTTAGTACCTACCTTGGAACACAAAACATAAAATGAACTACACTTGCAAATAAATAGCTGTCTGATAAATCATTATGTAAAACAATGATAAGATAATGAATAATACATAAACACAACATTTATATTGATGTCACAATCTGAGGTTAACATTCTTGTGTGTATCTTTTATCTGCTATTACTGACAATGGCAAAAATATTTTATGCTGAGAAAGCCTATTTTCTATAAAATTTTATAGGCAGATTATATCTAACATGGAGTAACTTTTGCTTGTGGTGTCGCCGGCGTGAAGGAGTTTTCCGGAATAAAGGCCTGCTATATATTTTCCTGGGATAAAAGTTATAGTAGCCTATAACCTTCCCAAGGTCTTAAACTATCTCCATACCAAATTTCATAAAAATCCATTCAGTACATTTCAGACAGAAAGGGAACTTGGTTTTATAAATGTATAGATGTAATAGTTTGTGAAATTATTTGTGTTTATTGGAAGTAAATTCAGTAACACCTGAATAAATTTGGATGAAATTCAGCACATGGGTAGACCATGTCCTGGATTAAAACATGGACTTTTTGTCCCAGTAATTTGCTCCCATGGGAAATAATGGGTTATTTCACCAAATGGAGCTGGCCTCATACACATGGCGCTATAAGTTCCAGTGTTTTAGGGACTTTAGTACCAGGCATAGCTTTCCAAATAGACTTAGATACAAGCAATATCTGGTTATACTGTATTTTTATAGACCTGACAGGATAAGTAATCTGATAAAAAAATTTACTTCTTTGTGGCTCTTTATGTAAATATAAAACTAAATAGGCAACTAAGGCTGCAACTCTTTCAAGTTAGATCTGGTGTCTGTAAATTTAAATAATGAAGTATAATGCAACCCTTTTGAATATGCAACCTCTTTACAAGTAAATTTAGCTGGCCCTTCAAGATTGTAATGAGCTATGTACTCCAACGATTTTCAATTGTTGTTTTATTTTTATTTGATGTGGGATTAAAAATGCACGTGATTGGATTGATATATTACAAAAATGAAGTGTACAACTGCAACACTTGATTTTAAATATTATTTATCTTGCAGCCATTGTACCTTAATATACCCATCTAGAAAGTAAACTACAGAGCACTCCAAATGTATTGACCCTTTAAAATTATATTATTATAGAGATATTTAGTTAGGTCGACAACGCTAATGCAATTAACTGTACAAAAATCTATATAAATGTACAATATGCTAATGAAAATCTGGCCAGTCGATAATCATAAATAGCCCACATTACTATGTAATATTTAAAAAAAATTGAAACGTAACCTCACTTATCACTTTGAACTTTCTATGTACTGTTGAAAACGAAAAATATATAGTACTTTTAACTTGCCTGCATTATACTTTATTAAATGAAATTTATACAAACGTACAATTTTTTTAGTTTAATATAAGTAATTATTTTTACCAGAGACCAATAAACTATTTTTACTAAGTACTGGAAATAAAAACACCAAATGTCATTGTCAAAGTGACATTTTATTTTGGTAGCAGTTTAGGAAAATCCCAAAGTTTCAATATACCTAACAGTATAGCTTGATAGCAACACATCAGCTAGGAACCAAGTCACTTTTATACAATAAGTTAAAATTTTTGAAAAAAAATATGTGTGTATTTTTTGTGAATTATCGCTTGCTTTAACAGTGAAGGAAAACATCCTGAGGAAACCTGCATACCTGCGAAATTCTCTGTAGGAATTTTCGAGGGTGAGTGAAGTCTAACAATCCGCACGAGGCCAGCGTGGTGGACTAAGGTTTAATGTCTCTCAGTAGTAGAGAAGACCTGTGCCCAACAATGGGACAGTATATAATACAGGGCTGACATTATTAACGTTTCCTAAACTAACCCAATCGATTACAATTGGACGGGCCGTGAAAAATAGAAGTCCAATTTCATCCTATTCTATGACGTTTATAAGACAACAAATACATGTTATGTGTCATTTAAATATTATTCCTGTATTTAATGACTCATAAATTACCTAAGGTCGGAAATTTATATATCTACTTAAGGAAATATAATCCCTTGATCAGATACCTGATACTGCCTGACACACACATAAAAATTTACATGTTCACACTTTGTAAATCTAAAAATAACGCAAATGAATAATATAACGAAAAAATAACAACAAAGTTCTACTGGATGCTACAATAGAACATTTTTGTTATTTTTTCTCTATAGTATAAAATTGAATGTATTAATTACGAATATAGTCTTAAAATTATAGATTTTTAATAATACTGCCTCGGTGGCGTAGTTGTATTGCATGTCCGGTACAATAGCGCTCTGAGGTCCTGGATTCGAATCCCGGGTCGGGCAAAGTGATATTTGGGTTTTTCTGCTCAGTATCAGCCCGGAGTCTGGAATTTGTGCCCGATATGGCGATAGGCTCGCCCCCTATCACATCATGGGACGGAACATACTTGGCGAAAAGTGGGTGCCCTAGTTGCGCCTCTGCATACCCTTCGGGGATAAATGCGTGATGTTATGTATGTATGTATGTATTAATAATACCTATAAGTTTTTATAGGTACACCTACTTATTTATTCTAATTCTCTTTGAGGCAAGCTATTATTCCTACAATAAACAAAGATTCAATAATTATTGACTATTGAACTGTACTACATGATTGATAGGTCTATATATTCTTTATAGAACTTGGTAAGATGCGTTCAGAATAAATAAAACGTAATTGTGTATAACGTAAGTTTTGGCAAAATTTATGAAGCTTTGATATCAGTATAAAATAATGAAGTGGTTATAAAATATGTACTATCAAATATCAATTTAATATATTTCATAGAACGCTAATTACGAGTTATATCCTATTCACAAACTTTAAAACTGTTTATATTGATCTAGTGAAAATCAGTCATTAAAATTTTGAACGCACCTTCAGTCTAGAAAAATCGCTGATTGGAACTGTCTACTCGGAACGAAAATAAATAATTTCTAAGAGAAATAGGAGAATTATCACTTGAATTTAGAAATATGTCTGAGGCTAAAGACATGGAAAAAACAGAGGTGAGTAAATCTTATTATAAGTCTCTGGAATAATCCAGTAAACTGCTTATTATCTATTTATAATTAGAAATACTTTCCACATTATTGCCGGTATCTATTACTTGCATTTTCTAAACAAGACAAAGAAGTTCCAATAAGGAGTGCTAATTTTACCAATGTCTCATATTACATAGGAAATTGTATAAAATATTTCTTGAACAAATTCGTTTGTTACTTAAACAAAAGTAATTAGATTGCTACTGTGATTCTATTAATTGTCTTAGAGGCATAGTTGTATTGTCTGTGCTTTAACACTGCTGTGAGGTGATGTGTTTGAATCCCCGGTCACACAAAGTGATATTTGGTTTTTTTCTGCTCAGTTCTATTGTGTGATTCTGGTATTTGTACATAATATGGCGATAGGTTCGTCTCCTATCACATCATAGGACAGAACACAGGCAAATAGTGGCTGCCCCAGCTGCACCTCTGTCTATCCCTTTGGAGAAAAGGCGTGATGAGCATATTATTTATTTTTTGTCTGTAGCTTATACTTTACACCACACTATTTCTCTCTGAATTGGTTTCTCTTTATAAATAATATTACTTTTTCTGTATATTGACTTTCTGAATATTTTTCAGCCAGTGAAGCTCAAAATAAAACATGACTGGTACCAGACGGAGTCGCAGGTGGTGATCACCATCTTACTCAAGAATGCTCCCAGTGATAAGGTCAAAGTACAGTATGGCGAGAGAAGTGTGAGTATCAATGCTTATTTATATGGATTCAAATTGTATTAAAAAGTATGTATGTAGTCAGACTTAGACCTTGAAGTGTTTATGGGTAACATTGAATTACTACAAGGTAAATATGTAGGTACACCTTGGCTCATTCTATTAAAAGAAAACTGTAGAAGCACTAGATTATTCATAATGATTTCTTATGTTTACTACAATATTAAGCATTGGAATAAAAATAAATTAAGGATTAGGGTTTTTAATATTATAAATTATAATATAAAAACTGCAATAAAATCCTAAAAATAGATAACGAGTAGACCATTCATGTTGTCATCAGCTAGACCATACACATAACAATAATACAATTACACTTACCATTGAAAAAAATAAATTAATTACACCACTTTCCAATTATTTTTGAAGTAATTAACTACATTCTATAATCTGTATCCAGCTCTCAGTGTCGAGTGTAATACCAAACTCTGACTCAGAGTACAGTTTGGAATTAGAACTGGCTCATGAAGTAGTTCCATCCATGAGTGTCCACGCCGTCACGCCGTCCAAGATCGAAGTGAAGCTGCGGAAAAAGGAGGGTGTGAGGTGGACCCAGTTGGAGGGGGAGGGCACGGAAACAAAGGTCAAGGCTATACCGCAGGGTATGTTCTAGCACTGATTGGTTGATTCCTTACTAACCAAATTTCGGCCACGGCGGCCAATCTCAATGGAGATTAGGCAGGAACGCAAGAGATATTATAGTGAACAAGTGTGTGTGCAATACACAGGTGCACTCTCTGCTCTTTCACTATAATAGTCCAGTTAGACGGCAATCCGACAAGATCAAGATTAAATCAGTGAAGACTCAAATACGCTAAAGAACCCAAAGTAGGCAGTGTACACTTGTCACTCCTATATTTATAAAATGGTGATGATAAGGTTTTTCTGTACAAAAGTCCCGTTTTATATTTTCCCAGGTTAAAAGCAGCCAATAGCACACAGGAGTAATGTTCTTCCTATTAGTGTTCCTTCCTAAAAAAACTTCGAAATTGGTTTAGTAGTTCCTGAGCGCGTTCAAACAACAAACTATATATTAGTATAAATAAATAGATAATTGAAATTTGGAAATTTTAATTGCATATAACAGTTCCTGGGTTCTTTGATTGTGTTATTAATTTTATAATTGGACATGTTACCTTTTTAGCGGTCATTGACGCGTCTGGACCACAGCAGCCGCCTAAACTATTCAAAAAAGATTGGGATAAAATAGAAAAGGATTTGAAGAAAATGGTATGTATTGGTTGTGATTTTTTCAGATAGCATAACCATTAAAAGAATTCTAGCCAAGCATGATTATTAAAGTTAACATTAGATTTTGCCGGCAGGCCCGCGCGTGTTTGTGGCTGTTGTCTGGTTAAAAAGTAGCCTCTAACACTCGGGGTTATGAATTTACATATAAAATAACTACGTTGTGTATTTTGCTACAGGAGGAAGAAGAGGAAGCCGGAAGGCGACGCGGCGCTCAACGCACTCTTCCAGAAAATCTACGGCGAGGGGTCCGACGAGGTGCGGCGAGCTATGAACAAGAGCTTTGTGAGTATTTATTATCTACATTAATATTTGTATTATGTTGGTAGTATTGATATGTATTATTCCCATCCAATGATAAAAGAAGTATAGAGGATGGGTAATATGGTCACGTGACATGCGGCACATTTCCTGAACAAAATGGCGCCGACTCCGCCCCTTACAATAGTGATATGCTAGTACCGAAAATTTTGTATCGACATCGAAGAATTAAGAGAGACAAACAAGCCCCAAAAAGATCAAATACGAAAGGGGTTAGGAACTACCATAATATAAATATAACAAACCATAATGTAAACAAACAAACTGAAAGTGATTTATAAGTAACAATTGTTAAACAAAGCAGTACCTGTTGTGACAAACATCCAGTTGTGTTTGATCTATATTTGTATGTTGCACTATTCCTTGCTAAAAATTTAAGTTACAGATTAAGATATTTATTTAATACATGATAAATGGAATAAGATAGCGTAGCCAGCAATTATTTGGTTGGTTTTATTTTATTTTATTATTATGCTCTTTGATCGAGAAACATAACTATGGTTCAGCAAACTAAAATCAATGACCGTAAAAATGGTGGTTAAGATAATCAATTATAATAATTATTTGCAATAACAACAATATGATTATGTATCTATTTCCGTGCATGCAAAGGTTGTTCGAAACATAAGACCGCCAATTGTAAAAATATATCTTACATTTCATCTTTATGTTGTTTCTTTTATGTTTATCTATTCTTTTATGTAACAATTCTAATTTTATTCATAGCAATATATTAAAGTAATATTACTATTAGGTGAAGTATAATAATCATTACTATTTTACTTATCGGGAATATTGTTGGAAAACAGTTATCTTTACTCGCGTTAATTAAACGTGTGGTTTATGCCTATCTTCTCAAAATGTAAAGAAATATGTATTTGGTGTAGGATTCCAATCACGTCGCTCAATATTCTCAATTCATTTTGCCTTGGTTTTTAAATTTTTTGGTTATCTTAAAAAATATTCTAATTTCACTTAGTTTGTCGTTCTGAATAATACAATATTGATGTGTGCTCTAACATTCTTTCAAAGACAAAACCGTAATTGATAAACGGGCGTCTGTTAAAATATCGATATCAATAATTTCTAAACAAATCCACCCACCCATCCCTAAGCTCGTGTGTAAACAAACATAATGATTTTAATGTGTATAAATCACGCCTAAAAGGGTCCAAAGCTTAACAAACCAGATCCACATATCATTTTAATTGATAAAAACAAATCCAAAAAGTAAATATACAAAGATATTTGCTAATTTTCGGTAAAACAGTTACTAACCTATGAAAAGATATTTCGGGGTCTTTCTTGCGTGAATTCGATTTGCATCCTTTCACACAACACTGAGTCACTTTCGAAACTTAACAAATACATTTTTTGTTGCGTTCCAAATAAGCTTTGAGTAAAAGAGATAGACATATATATTGACAATTCTGCGTCGATTTCCCTAACATAAATATAACTTATTCATATAGCTAACTTTTGAGGCCTGTCCTCTTTATATTTAGTCATTGTTCCCATCACATATATTGGAAATAGTTTGTCTTTCTTTATTGTTGACGGTTATAATTATTGCCATCAATGTTATTATATCTGTTATAATTATCATTTTAGGCGTTGTAATAATTATCATTGACAACAATTTCATGAATTATTAAGGATTAATACCCTGATTTCTTACTTTTAAATGCAAAGAAACATCTACACCTTATTAAGTGTCTAGTAAAATATAACTTCCGTGTTTTAATTATCTTCAAATAATATTGACATTTTGTATTGGAAATGTTTCAGTATGATTTATTAATATACTTAAAAAATCATTTACTTTTTTCAATGCAGTTTAGCTTCCTTTATTGTGTCAAATTGGGATGTGGCAACATTTTTAATATTAGTGAGGTGTGAGGCAGAAGTCTGTATTTCAGATTCTAAATTCCTTTTCTGAATTGATGCTTTATTATGTTTTATATGTATATTTTATAACATCGTAATTTGTTTTGTATTCCCTTCCAAAGATAACTCATAGTAATTTTATATTTCCAATTACGACACTTTTTTTATCTTTAGGTGGAGTCTGGTGGTACCGTCCTTAGCACGAATTGGAACCAAGTGGCGAAAGAAAAGGTCGAAGTAAAACCACCTGATGGCTTGGAATTTAAGAAGTGGGACGAATAAATGTATACAATTTAGTTGATAATATGTTATGTTATATAAACTTATGAAATATGTATGTATAACGTACTATACAGGGTGATTGAGAAAGGTGGGACATTTAATTCCTTGGGGAAGAACAAAAGTTGGCTATCAAAAGTTTCAAAGAAATAATATCAGCTATATATACAGTGGGATGACCACAGACTGCCTCTAGAATTTTAATCTGCTTTGGAAAAGCAACAAAACTATATATAGTATTGCGTACCTGCCTTACCCTGTGTAGGATTAAATTATGTTCTATGTTTTCTACAACACACTGTATAATGTGTCGGAAATAAAGACTGTGGCAATATTGATTTATTTTGTTATTTATTGATTTTGCCTGCAGCATTGTCTGTAAAGCCATGGTTAGACAAAACGGGAACCAAAATTAATTGGTATTTATTGTGGTATATATTAAAAAAAATGTGCCGTATACAGCATTACCGGATGGATACGACCTGGCGACCTTAAAAAAAACGTATTCCCACCTCAAAGGCCGGCAACGCATCTCTATGCCCTCCGCAGATGTTCATGGGCGAGTGATCACTTACCATCAAGTGAACCGTATGCTTGTTTGACCACTATACAATAAAAAAAAAAACAAAAAAATGGATTTCATAGTAAATATTCCTGTAAGCAATAAAATAACTGCGTATCCCACATTATTTATTTGTATAGACTAGAATTACACACATTCATAAATGAGTATTAACGTAAAGATTAATAATTGAATGTTTCCTGCCAAGCAGAGCGAAGATAAATTTGTAAATACTACCCAATAGGATCGTATAATGCCGGCAAACAACTTGAACACTACCGCTTAGTGGAGAAGGCTTTTTGGACGTAAATAGAAGTTTACTAACATTCACATATACAAGTACATTTGTATACCATTAAGTACAAAAAATATTCCCCACCACGAGTCCTAAGTTGTTTGTGGGCTATTATAGAAAATTCGTACGTCTGCCCCATGAACTTAGATCAAATGAGCGAATATATAATTTTTTTTCGTTCTATTTGCTATTTATTACTCAACTCGGCTTTGGTTGACAGCTTCAGTTGTCGTTGCCACTTTACCCATAAAAACTTTTAGCTGCAAATTCGAATCTTTCAACTGATCGCTCATTGTGGAATCGATGTCTAATTAAGAAAATACACCAATTATTATTTGTTGATTCAATTATTATTCTTCCTGTAAGAGTATTCTTAAAAAATAAATATGTAATCAAATGACTATCCTTTATTACTATTAGCATTAAAAAGGTCTATAGTAGCTTTACTAACTGTACTTTGAAAACTTTGTATATGACCTTCGTGTATGGTAGAAATTTCGCCGGAGCTTGGCAACCCATTTCTCACTGATGGTACTTTTTTGCCGTTTTGTGTTCCATTCGCTTCTGGAACGTCTGAAACTGAAATAAAAGTATTGATAAATTGATTCATATAATACGAAATAAATCCTACTAGCGTAAAAATAGATTAATTTTAGTAATATTCAAAAATATGTATTTGCTCAAGTAATTTAAATTGTTATAGTATATTACCTGTTTTGTCAATACTTGTCTTCCTTTGCATACTAACTACACATGGTCCTTTTGCAAGTGACCATGAAGGCACAGACGGTTCTTCTCTTTTTATAGGTTCTAGAATATTCCGTCTAGACCGCATAATGTTCGGCAAATCGCCTCTAGAATCATCAAGATCAGGTAGGCTTCCATCTAATGATTTAGTTGCATTTTTAATTTCTGGCAACATCTTATCTTTATCCATAGAATTAGTAGCCTTTAAACTACCATTTTCTATCACATTAGTAGGATTAATATTCGGTGGCAACATCGCATTGCCGTTTTCCATTTTCGAAATTTGATTTTCTACGGTAAATATTTCCTTGTCCTCTGAGACAGAAGGTCGAATATCATCTGATGTGTTAGTTTCGGTGCTTTCTTGAGAGACAAGGTATTTTTTAGCTTCTACTCGTTTTTGAACTCCGTTTAGTTTTGGAGTCTCGTTTTCTAAAGATATTGGTGGGGCTGTGGCCATGTATTGGCTATACATATTGCCTATGAGTTCTTCTGTGCGCCTGGAAATACATTTTTATAAAAACCAATACCAGAATATTACACAAGTAAGATTTTTTGAGTTGTTAATTACTGTAAAGAAGTTATATGTCAATAAATATCTACCGATTGGTATAGTGGCAACATGTAAAAAATATTCTTATTCACTTTCATTAGGATTTATTATTCCTTAAATATATTGATACTATATTTACCTAGTTAAGGGAATGATAACAGTTTGCGCAGCGCCATTGCTAGGCTGATAGGGGTTATGACCGAAGCTGTCTATTGTGGTACTGCCTGTCACCTGGAATAGTACAATATTTGAATGTTTCATTATTATTATTAGCCTTTATACAGGGTGTCCGAGAAAAAAAAATGGCACGTTTAAATTATCTATGCGGAGATTTATTTTAATAGTCTAACCGCCATTTTAAATGAACGATTCCAGTGGCGTTTTCGATCTATCTCAAAAATGGACCAATCAGAACAAAGTATTTATTAACATGCTTACAAATGAGTTATTTTGATTGGTTCATTCTCAGAATCGGATTGAGATTGGGAACGTTTATTGAAAACGGCTGCAAATGAGGCATAACACGATAGTGCCGCGTTTTAAATCGATACATTCTTATCTTCGGACTGGGATAAAAGTTGTGTTTTTCGGATAGGTAGTTGTAAAATCTTATTGTGTGAGGTTACACAAACTCACCTCCATAACTCCTATTTGCGTAGTCCTCACGTGGTATGGGAAGTTCTTATTAGCGAAAACTGGTAACGTCAGCATCTGGAAAACAAGCTTAGTTGGTATAATAGCTAGAAAGTCAAAATTTTATCTGATGTTGGTACTTTATAATATGAGCTTTACAACATTTAAGTATATGAATAACTAGCTATTGCCCGCGGCTCCACCAGCATGATATAGTTTTTCGGGATATACTTTTCCGCTACAATAGTCACGCTTTATATTTTCCCGGGATAGAAAGTAACCTATGTCCTTCCCAGGGTCTCAAACTATCTCCATACGAAATATCATCGAAATCCGGTGGGCAGACAAATGCGGCGGGGACCTTTGTCTATAATTTTTGTTTTTAGAACTTTTTAATAGGAACAATTCCATCATACATGATTGTTGTGTAACTAACCGTTTACGCAGCGCACGCAACGAAACCACTCAAGAATCAATTTCCCCATATTTACATTTTTCATTATGCTCCACTCTTATTGGTCATATAGCGTAATATATAATATCAAACAAATAAACGATCTCTTCAGCTTTATATAATAGCATAGATAATTCGACTTACCAGGAACATGACGTGTCCGCTAAACGCAATGAAAAGCAACACCGTAGTTACTACACTTTCACGCACCCACTTATCTGGAAAAATAATATTTATTGACCACTAGCTTTTGCCCGCGTGAAGGAGTTTTCTGGGATAATTTTTTGTTCCGACTTACATACTTGATATGTATCGTTATATTATGAGCAAGTTACACAAAATCATTATAAATTGTAGCCTATGTGTTATTCTGATGTATAACCAATATTACAGTAAAGTTTTATCCAAATCCCTTCAATAGTTTCTTCGTGAAAGAGGAACTAATATAAATACATCCATCCTCACAAACTTTCGGTCTTATGGCATTTCGTACTTATCGGTCCCATGAAGACAAGAGTTCTATACCCGAGTCAAATTTATAAACACATATCAGTTTTCCAATGAGAAATATATCTATTTCAGCCGGAGATTGAGACCTATATAGCGATACGGTTCCTTTACAATATTATGGAGCGATACCTCTTCGAACTGTGCATGTCCCATATCTTCTAATATCAGTGGCGGTCCTAAATGACACAAGGCCCCGGGTGAAGAAAAAAAAAGTTCCCCAGTTAACAGTTTCGTCGATAAGTTCGTAAAAAGCGGTCCTCCAAGGCATCGTGCGAAGACCTTATAAGGGCTAGGCCCGGGCGGTTACCCGGTTCGCTTCCCTCTAAGGCCGCCTCTGTATGTATGCGCTTATGTGTAGGCAGGGTTTTTTTTGTGGAGGCACGCAGTGCCCCAAAGAAAATTTGCAAAATATAAATAAAAATTGCTATTAAAAAGTACAAGAAAGAAGGGATCACAAAAAATGATAGACTTATAACTTTTGAGAGTTAGCGTGCCCCCAAAAAAGAAGTGATAAAAAAAGGCCTGTATATATTTATTGTAATGAAAAATACCTATATAAGAATTAGCGGTGAGTATAAACAAAGGGCCGGCGAAGAACCACAGAGTGCCGCAAATGAAAAACGGGCAGTAGAACATGGTCTGAAATAGAAAAAATGCATGATTATTTCTAATATTCTTTCTTAAAATAAAACTAACGAAAAAGTTTTCACGAAATATCATCACAAATTTTTCTGTTAATTGTTTTTTATCGATTTTTTTAATAAATTAATTCTCCTAAATATTATAAAAACAGATGTCAGAGAAAATTTCGTTACAATATTTTGTTAAAAACTTTCCATAACGTACATTTATATTGATAAATACATAAATAGGTACTTATGTTTTATTGTGTAGACTGTAGACTAATGTTAAACAAAACATTTAAATCATCTGACTTACCTTTTCAATGTACTTTCTGACAGTGAAAAAGGTGGAATACGCGAACACACACCACGCCAACACTCTCATTACAATCAGCCCGTAGCCAGGCGGACTCTCGTATAGATATAACACTTCGCCGGGGTCGAAAGCCTGGAATATTTATTGTAACATATTAAATATTATATATGACTCTTTTATTAAATTCATAGGCATAGATTAAGGCGATCTGATGACTTGTAAACATCTATACTATAAGGTGATTCTATGTTGTACTATTGATGTGTACAAAAAAGAACAATAGGATATTTGATTTATTTATTTATACTTAACTTTTATAAAATATGTACATATGTCGTATAAATTCCAAAACAGAAGAAATCATTGAAATCTGGTTAAAATATACAAGTTATAACCCATTGAAATTAGGCAGATGGGGTGAGTTTCAAATAACACAAAAAGGGACGAAATACTCTCATGTGACGTCATTGGGAATTACGAAGCGTGCGAAAGAAAGAGATGGAGCGATATCCCCACTTCGCGTCCACTCTTGTATATTTGAAATTTAAATAACTGCCCCATTTCTTATCAAATTTTAATGCTGTTTTCACACAAGGACTCCTTTTTGGACTAATGACTGTAAGGTACATATCAAAAATGCATAAAATCTAACATAGTCAAATACCCTACTTGCTTCGAAAAGATTGACATAATTTTGTCAAGTGACAAAGAATAATTATCTCTTATCAGCAATATTATATCTGGACGCAAGCCAAAATCACATGCAGAAGTCATTTTGCCACAACCATATCAAGCAACTAGATAATTCTGGTTACCTTAGCCTGGTATATGAACAGCACGATGTAAGTGACCACATAACAGCACATAAAAACGGTCAGTTTTACAGTGAAACCGATTTTTAACCGACCCCTTGTTATGGTGTAACCTTTCGCCATCAACACCAGGAGGAGGAGAAACGTCATCTCCGAAACTCCGCACAGGAACTGGCCTGGAATTTCATAATTTGGGTCACCAGAATGTTTTATTTTTATTTATTTACATGATGAGGGAGCTTGCCATTCGCCTGATGGTAAGCGATACGGCCGCCCATAAACAATAGAAACACCATTCAACACCTTGAATAAAGTAAAGTATTTTTTGGTATTCCACTACGCTCGCCATCCCGAGACATGAGCTGTTAATGTCCAGTACTTACATTGGCTACAATATCCTTCTAACCGGAACACAACAATGACTACACAGTGCTAGGTGGACTCTCACATATGAGAGACCTAGTACCAGTAAAGGAGATACTCTCCAAGACTTCGCAGTACTGAGTCCGCATTATCCTCGGAGAAGCCCTTGGTATCAGTATACTTACTTCTCGGAGCTTATATTTGATGTAATAGGAGAGGACTTTTTTCCACATTGGAAATAAGTTGTAATATTAGCTAGCTTATCACATAACATGTTGTGCTTTTCTTAAAAAATAAGAACAACATAATTTTATTATTTTCAACATCACAGTCATAGTTTCTGACATTAAGTATAAGTTGTAATATTAGACGAGTCAAGTGTTCTTTATAAAAAAAAAATGCACAATACAGTACTCACAATCTATCACAAAGTGCACTATCGTTAAGTAGATGAGGTGATAAATAGATTTTATTTAGATTTAAATTATTGTAAGATTATTTTAAACTGCAATCGGCATGATGATGCAAGTGCTGAATCGCATCTCACAACCAACTCCAGAAACGCCCGTTATTTATGTACTCTACTTACCAATAACAACAGTACTTGGACTCCCGACTCCATTCGCGGCGTATTTTATATAAGCGAGAGTCTGCATCATGACTCCTGAGTGTTGGGTCACGATCGATACCAAGAACAACTTGTAAGTAGTGTGTAGGAGGTGTCGTGACTTTAGCTCCACACTGCACATCACTACTGCCACCATAACTATGACGTAGGCGAAGGTGTAAGCTAGAAGTATTGGCAGTACGTCTGGAAGAAATAATAGTAAAATTATGATTAATGTTTTTTACGTGCACGGCACAGTGACACTGCTGCACCTGATGGTAAGATTACCCCTCGGCAGTCGAGACAATTATGCCGGCCTGTTGTAACCGGATATATACAGGCTTTCCTGGAACGTGACAAAATTACGTGGGCCACTTTGTGTTTTAACACCTTATGTACAGCGGTCGCTAGCCGGGCGGACATAAAATATATCCTACCACCAGCACGCGTGGGTGATTTAATGTCTTATTTATGAGCATTTTAAAGTCTCAATTTCTAGAGGCCTGAGTTATGTTCACAAACAGTGGACGTGGCTCCCACAGGACTTGAAAGGGAGACGTGATTGAGAGCGGGTTTTTACCCAGCATTTTGTGGATACGGGCTGATTAGATAGATGGATATTGAAATGCTTTAATAAAAAACAAATACTTACAAAATTCGTCAGCAGAGAAATGCGTGTGCCAGAAATCACCGTCAGGCGCATTCGTCATCAGAAATTTGTATTTTATTTCTAAACCCTGGAAATATTACGATTAGGTATACACAAGCTTCATATACTAACCGATCAAATAGAAGTAATATTTTTCTTTCATAATAAAAAGTAATTTTTCAATTACAATTCTTGAATCTCAGCAATTCTACTAATTGCAATTAAGCAGCTTATTAAAGTAAATCTTCTGTGGTACTTCGATTTGGCGATAGGCTCTCCCCAAATAACGTTATGGGACAGAATACTGAGTGACAGTGAGGACACCGGTTGCGCCTCTGCCTGCCCATTCGAGGATTAGAAGCGTGATTGTGTGTATGTCTTCTGTGAAGTAATGGCGCTGCACTGGGTTAGCCGTCCCCATCATAAAGAAAGAAAGACCACATATAGAACGCTTACTAGTCAGGTTCTGCCATTTCTACACCGTAATATACCTTTATACCTGAAAGTATATCGCAATGTCTATTTCTACCACCAAGCCCCAGTATGTACAAACTGTTGTGTTCCGGTTTTAAGGACATTTAGCCAGCATTATTTGGCATTATAAAACATTTTAGGTATCAGGGTGTCGAGCGTAGTGGAATGTCATACACTACTTTATAATTCAAAATTCTGTATGGTGTTGCTGCTGTTTATGGGCGGCCGTGTCATTTACCTACCATCAGGCTAGCGGAATGCTCCTCTCGTCATTCTACTGCAATAAAACGAAAAAAAGAACCTTCGGACTATCACAGTTGCTGATAGCGATGAACCACCATCTCTCTCTGGCTGATCTGAATCTCCTAGTGTTATGACAAGACACGAGAAGCTTCTCCATTTTCTCACTTCGTCTACCGTTAGAACCATGTGATTCGGAATTTAAACGCCTTCGACGATACCTCTCTATCAGCTCGAAATTTGATCTTTTTATTCTTTGCTGAAATTTAAAAAATACGGTGTGAAGCATTTTTTTAATGTATAACCTAAACGGGAAGTATAGTACTAGGAGTCGAACCTGGATCATTCAGTTTTATGATTACAATGCGAAAAGCTGTTATTTAATAAGAGCAACGAAAGGTTTAGATGTAATTTGCCGTTTTTGAAAAATTCCATCAGATTTGTAGATATCGTAGTTTTTAAATTCTTACTTCCTAACGGATATCAATGCTTGTATTAATTAATAAACTTACCCCATTTTTATTATTTTCAAACAAAATCTCCACGTCTTTTAAATTCTCTGACTTATTTAAACTAACTTCGGGACCAATATGCTCCCATAATTCATCTTCCGGAAACGCGGTAGTAAAATTCAAGTCATCAGTTGGCAACAATTCGTACCACGCAGTAGTATTTATCCGTGCTGTCGTAGATTTTGTATGGATAGTGGTAGACTTTGGTTTTGCAGTAGTTTTTAAAAATTGGTCGTAGTATAACGGGTCATGGGGTGCCTCCGATTTTGTGGTATTGTTCTTTGATTTAAGAAACGGGTTTACTGTTGGTTTTTGTGTCGTTGTTACGCTGAAAATAAATATTAATATTGCCGTTCAAAGTATTTTTGTTTCTTTGTTTAATATTATGGAGTGGAGGATAGGTATAGATAAGATAGTAACATCAATTGGGTCCTCTTGTCATGAACAAAGGAAATTAGAGGATTATCTAAGAATTGCCTGTTTACCTTAGATTAAGTAGTAGTAGTTAGCTTAGGTCCCAAAGATATTGGGAGGTCATACACGGACTATATTACAATATTTTTGACAGACCTTTTGGAAGCTGGCAACTCTTTATTGGCTCTTGTTACGATACATCCCGAATACTCTGTTTCAGGATACCAGTGGGATAACTTGATGATCTGATTCTGGCCAACTTTGTTCAACACTGCCTCACGTTCCTTGCATGTCTGTAAAAAAAATCAATGATAAGAAGGAATTAATTTCAAAATTGAGAAATGTTATGATTTCTGACTAACATTCAATGTTTATGCCTACATATTTTGAAATATTTATTTTTGAACAATATTTATAAAGTTATTTTTAAAAGGCTATGTTCTTTTGATATTTTAAAAGCATTTTATAACACCATGTATCATACCTTGCTGCTATGGTACACTGCAGGCCACTGGCTATCGTCATCATAGTACAGCAGTAGATTCGGTATTCCCATCTCCTTGTCATACTCTATGAGATACTCAAACTGCCCTTCGAGAGATAGAAAGCAGAAACGGGCAAGGAATGCCCAATTCTGAAAGTGAAGAGAAATATTTAGGTACCTACTTACTAAAAAGAATCTCCGTCACAATAACGACAATTTTCAGACGAAATATTTCTTTTTTCTTCTTATGTATACCTTTTACAATTTGTATACTACCATAAACGTGACGTCATACCTCTTTCGTATCAAGCGATCCTTGTACCCACTTGCCGAAAGTTCCAGAAATCGCTCCCAGCAACAGTAACAGGATGCGCGTCCTTGACGACCACATATTGATTCAACTAGGGATGGCTAATTAGCTGAAAAAATGTCTATGTTATTATTACCGGAAAGTTCATAACAATTTTAGGGGCATCATAATATTCTTTCGATGCAAAGGAAGATCAAACCCCTGCTAATTAAAAAGACCAGTAATCAACAGTGGGATAATTGGCCTATTAATATAGGAGTAGTATCATTGTCTTATCATATTTCTTCGCCTTATCCGGATACACAAAAATTGCAGTAATGTAAAATTTTGTGTTAAAATAATTTATTTAAGTATATCCTGGTTATATGTAACAGTTGATGTACGATCTATCTTAATGGCTATGGGGTAAACGTCATACCAGTAATTGGGGTAATAATTATTATGTATGAGCAGCTCAGGCAACGTGGTAATATTTATTTATTTACAACTTCTATAAGACAGTACCTTTTGCTCACGGCACCGCTCGCGCGATAAGTTTTTCCGGGATAAAAGATCCACTTTATATTTTCCCGGGGTAAAAAGTAGCCTATGGTACTCAGGTGTAATGTAGCTTCCTTTTAGTTATTTTTTTTTTCAACACCAGTTTTGTTGTTCCTGAGATAAGCGCGTTCAAACAATCAAACTCTTCAGCTTTATAAATTAAATATCAATAAGAAAATATTATTTTTGATATTAATTAAAAAAAAACAATGTTCGGGCGAGTAGTATATTGTAGGCGCCAAAATATTTTAGTAATGTAAAAATTATGATACACATTGAATGGGTTGTAAATTGTAACGAAGACGATAGCAAATTAAAATCCTTTTACATTCAATACAATACTTATTTAGATTAGCACGAAGTCTCTATTCAAATTCTACCCCTAATTGTCTAAAATTACCCCATCTAAAATCTCCAAACAGGACGCATACCACCACAATGCAATTATAATCTATCGATTCATACAAATATTACGCCATTAAAAACACCACTACTAACTTACCCGCATGTTGATTTCATCTCTTTATTAGATCTCACACACAATAATCTAAATAATTAAAATTACAGCCGATTCTAAATCAGTTTATGTTGTAGTGTTAGGTGTGTTGTGAATAAACGTTGCTATGGCAACGCGTCGACACGCAATACCCCATTCAAGTATACATTTTTTATTGTTGGCAAATAACATCGTGGTTGAGCGAAATTGGTATTTGTAGTTTATCATACCCAACAGGCTAATAGGTCCTTAGGCCAGTAACCTTGGCACCCTTGTTACTACCATAATTACTTAGTAAAAGCATCGAAATCCTTTTTATAATACCACTGTAAAATTACTGTAATTACTATATAGATCAATGATAATGATACTGGCTGTTGAACATTATAATGACCTCGGGCCGGTTAAGCAAATTAGCGATAAATTCCCATCCATTATTTTATGATAGTGGGGACAAAATATCACGGATTGGTACATCATTTATGGTTACCACATACTGCATCCTCGGGGGAATTATCTGTGGCTTGTGGTACCTATTGATAAGTCTATTAATATATTGAAAGTTATTATTTAGGCGGCGATAGCCTAGTTGGGTGTGGAACGGACTGCCAAGACGAATGTCCGCAGGTTCAAATCCCAAGGGCACACACCTCTGACTTTTCTAAAATCATGTGTGTATTCTTTGTGAATTTATCGTTCGCTTTGACGGTGAAGGAAAACATCGTGAGGAAAACCTGCACATCTGAGAAGTTCTCTATAGGAATTTCGAAGGTGTGTGAAGTCTACCAATCCGCACTAGGCCAGCATGGACTAAGGTCTAATCCCTCTCAGTAGTAGAGGAGGCCCGTGCTCAGCAGTGGGCAAGTATATAATACAGGGCTGATATTATTATTATATATTGAAAGTTTAGGATGCGATATTCTATAAGATCAATATTACGCAATTGTTTATGATATCGTTTAAATAAAACTCATTTCTATACAGATAACTATATATTTCCTTAAATAAAAATAACATTTCTTACACTACGCTCTATACATTACGCTCACTTTGGTAATAAAATTTAGTTCTTGCGTAGCCAAAACGAGTGCTAAGAAATTTATATACTAACATTTGACTTGTGAGCTTGGGATCTTACCCAGCGACTTGGAGTTACCAATTACCTGGAGGGCATGAACTCTTGGCAAACGATTAAGAATATTCCTGGGTAACTGAATTACCCCATGGGTACATGTGTTTTGTGTATTGATTTTTTAATATTTTTATAAGTATAATAATTTCTTTAACTTTAACATAATACCGCTCAGCAAGAAATTACCCCAAACATTAAGATACAACCAGTAATAAGCTATAAAATATTCCGTGACATATATGTGAATAAATTGATAGAACCTTAGCTATCTTAAATCTTTTTTATAGTACCACATTACACCAAGCAACTAAATTATGTTTTATTATAAAAAGTAATAAAGTAAATAATATTTAAAAACATACATTCAAAACGCATAATTAACTAAAATTGTAACACTTGGTCGGCAAAATACGCACCTTTTCTTATAGGTTTATAATTATTGACGCTTTTAATCAGTTTTAAACATTTGTTTTCTCACTTTGACGCTTAAAATAATGTAATAATGACAGAAATATGTAACACTAGAATTAATTAACCACTGATAAAAATGTTGACAAACAAAGAAGTAATCATTAATTAAAACTCTTTTTTTTATTTTAGCCTTTTTGTTTAATAATCAATCCTCAGTGATTTTTCTATGCTGGATAGTTATTATAAACCGTAGTATCTTTTCAGTAAAAAAAAAGATATCAACTACTACCATAAATAACAAGTGATGTCTCAGCACGTCAAAAAAGCTTTTACTGTAATATTTACGATTTACCCCAACTGAAACATTTATTTTACCTTGCCCCAAAGATTTAATAAATCATAATCATTCATAAAAACCTCGATATTTACGATAATTTTTCAAAATAACATTTCTAGCCATAAACATAGAGTATAACATTATCTAAATACCTTACATATTTACTAGACATACAGCACTTATCTTACTTTATGGTCACGAGTATCATGACCTATATTCATACCTGCATAAAATTTAAGAGACCATAGTTACTTACATAACAATTCAGTACATAGAAACTGTTCTATATTACATACACATTACATAGTTATGTAGTCTATTATAATATAATATAAATTGAGTAGGTATGTATTTCAATAATAGTGGAATACTTTATTTATTTATCATCCAGGGATACCGGATATGTACAAATTTGTTTTTATTTTTCCGTATTACTTATTTTAAAAATAAAAAAAATAAAAAAATATTTACCCTATTATTGTAATACATTTACATAGATAATATTACTCATAATAATAAAAAAAAAAACAGTTCCGAAGATCTCATAGCGATGTATTACCTACTTCCGACAAAAATATTACAATTAAAACCATTTTTCATTTTCGAGCCAGTCTGAACACCATGCTATGTCGCAGACATATTTTATAGTGTAAAATAATACAAACTCAACTTTCAAACATATAATAAAACTATATTTAACGTTAAAAACGTTGGAATACATCGGTATATTATTTATTAACCAACTTTTTGGCAGTAAGATTAAACTACACCAGTCTTTAGGTGCTATGTCGTGGTTGATAGTAGAAAGTGAATGCAATTCATCATGCTTCGTGGATGGGTGTAAAGTTAACTTGAAATGAATTTTCGACAAATAAACTTTTCTATATAGCTAAAACAATGTTGCCTTTTTTGGCGCCTCGTTAGATTAAATAGATCGCTGGAGACCTGCACCGGTCGACCACGAGCTAGCACCGATACAGCATTATATTATTCCAATATACTCATGTCTAGTAATCCAATATACCTTTCATTCCAGCTAGGTTGTGTATATTTTCCATACTAGAATAACAGCTACTTTTCCAGGCAAAAAGTTGGAGATTATTGACGTAAAAAAAAAAAAAAACAATATTACAAATATATGAATTTTCGTGTAAAAAGAAAAATTAAGGAATTGATTACTATATGTACTCGATTCAATATTGCAACATAAACTCTCTTGTTTCGAATGTGTAGTAGAAAATGTCAGATATTGATAGGTATGGGAACAAGACTTGAGCGCTTGACTAAAAGTGGAAGTTGCAAATGTTTGCGCGCGCGCATTATTTATAGTCTTCATTTGGTAGCACTGCATAACTGAAATAAATCTACCAAACACAATATGTAGTATACGTAATAACAGCACCGCATCCAATGACATTCTGCAGCCCCAAAATCGTGAACATTTACTTCCGCAATTCGCGTCAGCGTTTAGTTATATACCGATACCTATATCGCAGCTTAAACGACATTGTTGGTTGCCAATTTATCTTTAACAAGGTATATGCTTACTGACATTCCCTGAGAACCTGTAGAGACTTTCTGAACAACTCCTGCTGGGCTTTTGCGTGTTTAATTTCAAGTTCCGCCAGCTCGATTAAACTAGAAAAAAGTAACGTATTTTTATTATGGCCCTTATTATTAGATATCGTATAGATATATATATTTTTTAGTAAGTTTATTATTAAAGCAGTGTTGTAGGCGTCTATTTTGTGGCTTTTTTACTAAGATAATTTGTAATGTTTGTGTTAAAAATTTGGGGTAAAATAGAATAGGCATATTCTACGATACCCCATAATAAATGGGGTAAGTAAAGCTATTAATAAATACTAGTGTAACAAGATGCCTCACCTCTTCCTGAATGCTGCGACCCGGCGCGCTCTGAAGTCGATAAGCTCTTCTCTAGCGCGCGCCGACAGCTGTTCGAATTTAGCGCACGCGTCTGCTTGAGCTTGTTCCGCCTGGGAAAGGTTGTTCATAACTTGGTAAATACTAGGTTTTATGAGGTTTTATTTAAAGTTTTCATATCTCGTATTGCTATAAGATTCTTGTTCGAGTTCTGTATCACAGTAATAACATAATATTATTAGGGTTGCAAGATTTAAATTATATTTTATAAGATACTTATAAAGTAAAAATTATATTTTATTGGCTTTCGATTACATTTAAATATTATTGTGCGCAAACAAAATTTTAAGTCATAGATTTCTAAATTCCCTAGTTGTCTGTCTACCTCAAGTGATAAAAACAAAAGCCATACATATATATCTGGTTTAGTTCCTGTGACAATTTTATCTCAACTTTAAAGACAATCCAGAGCATTTTAAACTTAATGACAATACAAATTGTTCCTATAAATATGTGTATGTGTGTATTAATGTATGAATGTGTGATGTAGTGTAAAGCGTGCGTTACCTCTTGCACCTCCACCGGCTTGACGTGCGCACAAACAGACAAAATGTTATAATGCATATTATATCAAACAGTGACGATCATTTACAACCGTTTTTAATAAACGATCCCAATCTCAATCCTCAATCCGATTCCGGGAATAAACCAATCAAAATAACTCATTTGTAAGCTTGTCGAAAAATCTTTGTTCTGATTGGTCCATTTTTGAGATAGATTGAAAAAAAGCAATTGGGAGCGTCTTATTGAAAATGGCGGTTAGTGAAGTGGAAAACTGGGTTTATAATACAATAAAAGTTAATAGCACTCATTGTTATTCTCCTTTCTGTATACATATCACGGTTAATGAATGAGATAGATGCCCATAATATATTGTAAAACTTGTGCTATGTCAAGGTAATGGTAAAAATATATGAATATTGAATGAATTGTTAAAAAAATTGCAGAATTATATTCATCGAATGAAAAACGATCCGTGGAATGAGACAAAACATTGCAATCTGTGTGAGTAGGAAACATGGAACATTTTAGGCATTCCCAGTGACAAGGACGAAATGTACAAAAGTCAAATGAGTCGGAAAGAGACAAGAGATCTGATTACTTACAGCATGAACATCCTTATTCTTGGCTCTAGCTTTCTCAAGATTTCGGTTGGCAGCTTCGTATGCGGCTAGACACCTGAGCGTAAAAAATATCCGATAATATAAACAAGTTGCAAGACCAATAAATTCTTAGAGATTAATAAACCAACGAAGACACCAACCAATTTTAGGGACTTCGTAACGGGAGCAACACATAGTGGCCTATAAACCTTTCAATCCACTGTCTGCTACATACTACAGTTTTAAATAACTATGTAAAGAAGCTAATAAACAAATATTAAACCCTTTTAGGCCAATAAGGGACAAGCAGACACATGGAGCGGCATATCAGAATAACAAGGCTTCCTTGAGTGTGACACGGTACACTCTAAAACTGATATTTCAATTTCCAATCTCTTCCAATTACTAACTTACCTAAGTCTTCTGACGAGCACAGCTTTGGCGGCGTGTGTGTCTCTCATGTAATAACGCAGCGTGTCCGCCAACTTCAGATCCTGGTCGCTGGCCATGCGACCTTCGATTTTCTGAAACGATTACATCTGTTATAGCCTCGAAATAAAAATATTTTAGGGAATATATCGCGGTTCTTTTTTCTATTATAAATTTCTCCCGACGTTTCGAAGACTTTGCAGCCTTCGTAGTCACGGGTAATCTGAGGTGTTGGTCATCCGAAAGTCCAGTTACAATATCTACGTATATTTTACAATAACATTTTTTTTTTGCTGTTGATGGTCCGATCTACACAGAATGAGCTCAGTGTCTTGACGTACATTTTGCGTCGGCAGAAATTTATAATATAAAAACTGCTATAGAACCCCCTAAAATTGTTTTATTGCAATGCCTATCATTCGCGTAAACATAAGGAATCATTACGTTATACTAGCGTTTACTTAATGCTGATGGTCGGATATTCGTCATGTTATCGCGATCAGGATCAGATTATGACATGACCGCTCTCAAACAAGTCGGCTAGCGAGAGATATCATTTCTCTTCAATCGATACGCTATTTCATCCCACTCTATTTATCATACTGTGCGATGCAAGCCCGAATAAAAAATAAATAGTTCTTTAAAGGTACTTGGTCGATGGGACTTACTCTGCACTTGTCGAAAGTCTCCGAGGCTCTTGTGAGGAACCTCTCCATGGGCGGTTGTTCCCTGGTGGCCAGCTGGGTGATGCATGATGACAGCTTTATGTGGGCGTCTGCTACCTCTGTGATACAAGAATTGAATGTAAACCAAGGCACAGAAAAAATTATATTGGGTAAGTAGTCATCTGCCAATGCCATAGAAAAATTACGTATATATGTTTTGGATTCAGGATTCATATCATATCGCCTGCATATATTAGTGTATAAATTTCTCTCATCCTAAAATTACAGTTATCTGATGGACAATCAACGACCATCGCCTAATAGACCGTTCTTAAATAGGAAAATTATAATATCCACCCACCCTTATGCTTCGACGTCATCCTGTCGACTTTAGCGACCGCCTCCTTGAGATGGGAGTAGTACTCCTGCAGGAATGCGGTCTCCTGCTCGAAGAAGTCGTTCACGTCCCGCACTGTAGCGCCGAGATATATCTCATCGGTTGTTGTCGTCATTGAACGCATCTAGGAAAAATATCGTATTGATTTATTCATGTTTATATATCACTGTGCCTCATAAAAAAAATTACCATGATACTGTCTCAATAATGCGTTTTTATACCTGGTTATTTGAGTAAGCGATATGTGGTGACTTGTACCTATTGGGTACATTGACTCATAAATCACGGTGACTCAACCTAAAATAGATAAGAATCGTTTACCAGTCCGCCAATGACGTCCATCTTGCCGCGTGGCTTTGCGCACAGGTCATGCTCGTACTCGAGGAACACGCGCAGATGTGCGTCGTTTCTAAATACCGGATGCGCAGCCAAACGTTGCAGGAACACTTCATGCATAGCCACCGTCTTTTTGAATGTTGCTAGGTATTCACTATAACAAAAAATAAATTATGATTAAACATAAATGTGGCAACCCTAATGTAGTCAGTCACTGCAACGTCAAGAGAAAAAGGGATAGCCCTCTCCTCTCGCCAAAAATAGGTAACTATTCAACTATATATTAAATAATTGAATCTGCTATTGATTATAATAATGAAAAGAGAAAAATGAACTCACTCTTCCAACTCTTCCTTCATCTTGAGAAACTCTTCCCGTGTTAGCGCACCTTCCCCCTCTCCCAAGCGTTGAAGTTTCTCCCGCGACGCGTCGAAATCTGGACGCGGAGGTGCTGGTGGTATCTGACGAACGCGGTATATTAAGTTTAAGGTAATTTTTATAAATGCTAAAATATAAAGTCTTTTGGATATCAGATACGGAATATCCGCTAGACCCTTGCCAAGACTGCTGAAATTTTTATACTGCTGACTGCTGCTATATTTTTTGATAGTCATAAGTACATTGCAAGTAATTGTATACTGAAATTATTCATTCAATTGCACATATAGCAACTGGAGTCTTAAATGATACAAGTATATACTAATGAATATTAACAATTGTTAAATATACTCACAATATATCCAGCATACTCCTCATTCTCTTCATATCTATCATGGAGCCACACAAACTCCTCATGCTGACGTACCACAATGAACTCTGACTTTTGGAACTCTGGCAATGTTGTCTTTGTGTGCACCGTGAACTTTACTTTCTCCTTCTCACTGAGAGCATCTGATATATCTACCTGTGGGATTCATATATTTCATTATATTAAACTTGGCAACATTTTTTTTATAGACAAGACATTTGAACTGCGAGAATTATAACTTTAGATTATGTATGGCATAAAAAAATTTACATCAAAGTAAAATAAAAAATCATTAATCAATAATCAATTTCCTTCTAATTATAGCAACAATTTCCTGATATGATGGAGTAGGTCATTTGTTTGTTTTATGTAATACATATTTAATAAAATCCAAAATAATTAATACTAAAAAAATAGGAAAAACCTATATATTTCAGAAGTTTAATATAAAAGATAGTAATTTATCTCCTTCACAGATGCACTCTAATGATACTGATGTCATTATGTACATATTTTAAAATCTTTTTTATCATTCTATGCAAAATCATATAAAGATTTTGTTATTACCAGTTAATCATTTTTTTCACAACTAATTTAAACCAATCTTCACCAACAATCAAGGCAGGTTAAATATATTATTCCCTAAGACTTACCAACAGACTATTGTCAGCCAGGCATACATTCTCACTGGGTTTCTTTTTCTCCATTTTAGGATCCACAATAGCTGGAGCCGATGCTGGAGGGGCAGATAGGGGATCATGGTTGGTTTCTTCCACACAGTCCTGAATTAAACAAAAATCTAATTAATATAATTATTTATTCATTTCACCCCTTACATGAGAACCAAAGGTAGGTGTGGGTGTGTTACACCTCTGCCTACCCTGTAACAAGAAACATGTGATGTATGTTTGCAAAAGTAATTAGATATCTAACCAAATCTACAATTTTTATTATGACTCAGTGTATATTTCTATGATTACCAACACACAAAGATAAGCTAGAAATTTGTTTAATGATAAGTGGTCATGGGTGTTTTCGAATATTGGCCCTAGCGAGCCTGTAGGCTCTGTACACCGTGCCACCAAAGTCTTGGAACCACAGTTCCTAATAAATGATGCAAATTTATTTATTTTAGTAAGAAAAGCAAAATTAACAATAAAACACTTTAGTATAAACGAAAAATTTGTTCGTGGTTCGATATACGTTATTCCCTGTTTATCTTTAGTTCGTCTTTTGATACGAATTTTACGTTAGGCGGTTATTTATCAACAAAACAATTTAACGTCACGCTTTTAGCCGAAGTATAAAAAATCCACGTCACGATAAATTTTCCGGTAAATGCACACTATATAAGAGTACAATATAAAAAATAACTCTCAATTAACCTTCACGCCTTCCATTATGACTAGTAAATGAAAGATAATTCGCGAAAATTAATAAAATTAACGAGTTTTTGGCTTATCGGCGACGCCCCCAATAATGCTGAAAAAATAGGAATAACTAACAAGAAGGCTGTAATTTCGAATGAATACTCACCATCATATTTATACGCAAGATTACAGCACCAAATTACACGAAAAATAGATTTAATTAACAATTACGCGTACAATTAAAAAACACAAGGAATGTTTTAATCTTTTTTGACAATGATGATTGTCAAAAAGAAACGTCAAATATTTTGTGTTGCAAAGAAGACATTCTGTTGTAGACATTCTGATTACAGTTTATTTTATATCATTCTAATCTAATTGGAATTATATATGTATATACTGCTTGCGTAATAAATATTTATTGAGAAATGTATGAATTATATTTATGAATTATACAATGCGTGAACTTTTTTAAGTTCTAATTCTTATTGGACAGTGCTTACTTTAAATGGAACGCGTCCATAATTTTATTGATCCTAGTTTGACATCTTCTTGTGATACCACTGAAAATCTACTAATTTAGAAAAAATATACATTCTGATATTTGTCTTAAATTTGAGAAAAAAATGAAAATTTTTTCCTTTAAATTGTAGATTTTAATGGAAAAAAAGTAAATATTGCATTTTGTTTGGTTTTGTAAGAGTAAAGTTATAATTTGCATCTAAGGTACAAAAAAATATGATTACCCGGCACTCCAATAGTAGCTTTCCAAAACCGAAAGAGGAAATGGAGCTTCAAGAAACGTTTGTTGTTTTTATTTTATTTATGTAAACAATACGTTAATTTTGTACAAAATGGGCACGCAGAAGCCTGGCGAATGGGCGAACTCGCTTATACAACGTTTCGAAGAGCAAGTAAGTATCGAAACATATTCACAAAATATTTGAAACGACCCACCCTAATTTGGTAATTTTGTAATTGAAAAAAAAATAATTTATCTCTGTATGAACCATTAGTATGTTATTATTTTATGTTTATCTCTACAGTTAAAACTTAATTCAGTACGATTCATCATCATAATTTGTTTTTTGATAAAAACACTCCCACGCAAGCCTTTCGCACATATTCAATTGTTTTTTATTTTTATAATTTGTCAAGATTTCAAGTAATATTTTTGTACCACTAATAAATAAGTTATATATGCAATAATAAATGAATCACAATAATTATTTTAGTAATTACAAATAGCATTATACAACATACATTCAATTATATTATACCTAAAAATCTATAAAATAACTTTGCATTTATTTCCTTTATTTTTATACAATAACATTGATACAGAAATAGCCTGTCTATGATGATATATAATTATGAATAGAAAGAATAATTTATTATTATGGTTAATTTATTGGTTTATATTATATTCATAATTGTATCAGATTGATTTATTATGATTTATGTTTAATACAAACAGATCATAATATATTTATTTTGCATAAATTTGTGGATTTTTTAATTTTAATTTATTATTAATAATATTTTTATTTATTTATGGTAATCATATTTATAATTTTTTATTTCATTAAATATTTCTCCTATTACTATTACTACTATTTATTCTTGTTCTGTATACTTTTGTAATTTTGGAAGTTTTATTTTTTATACAATGTGGTTCAGACCGGCCCAGAACCCCAGTCCCTGTGGTACTCAATGGGGGAGGCCTATGTCCAGCAGTCGATGATTCAAGGGCTGATATGATAATGATGATGAATGTGGTTCAAGAATTTTCTTTACTCTTTCTAATTTCCCCTCCACAACGGCTGGCAAGCTACATACATATTACATTACATACATTCTTTCACAGTATTTGCTTATAGAATCCTTTAACAAACTTACAAAATTTTACTATACATGTATATAATAATTAAATATATTGTAATTTAGTTGCCGTACAAGACTGGGGCACAGAACCTACACTCTCGTATCAACGAGGAGCAGTGCAAGGCGTGCCTGGTGCAGATCAGCAGACATCGGTTCTCTCTAGTCATCGCAGGACTCACCAAAATACTACAAAGGGTCAATGAATTGGTAAGTTGTTAGGAACAATAGGGTCTTAACATTTTTGTGCTACTATTATATCACTTCATTAACAATAAAACTGATGTCCAGATTTTGTTTGTTCTTGCTGTGCCTCATGCACACTGCAAATATAATAGTTGGCCTTATATTAGCAATTTATATATAATTTGCAGTACCAACCAACAATATCAAGTGGCGTCAACCGTCCCCAAACAGAGCTAGAGAAAGGCTACCATGACAGTCTTGTGATAGTGTTGGACACACTGGAGATATGTCTCAGTTCACAGCCTAAAGACACAGCCAAGTATGAAGAGGCCATGAACGTCAAGATACTGCTGAGAGAGGTGTGCCAGTTTATCGGTGAGTTTGTTCAATAATCTCTTAAGAGTTATGTAGCTTTATATCATTTAGGTCCTTGTCTACTCTTCAAGTAAAACGAACTCTGCCTATTGTCTACCGTTCAAGACTAATGCTGTTGCTACATTTCACAAAACTTGAAAATATTTTTGATAGGAATTTCTAGACATTCAGTGTAATTTTTCTATTTATAATTTATGGGGTGTTGGGATTCTGGTATGAAAGCATGTTAGGCATTTGTTTCGGATACCCCTATGCAGCTAACACTGCATTTTCTAGCAAGCAGTGGAACAGTTTCACACCTGCCTAGAACTTGGGGTCCTTCAAGAGGAGTGTGTGTTGATAACTGTGTCAACTAACCAGGGATGATGAACCCTTGCTGATCGGTCACTTTGCCATACCCTCGATATAAAAATAAGGGTTAATTTCGTAAGCGTCCAGACTATCACATTATGATTTATGTTAACAATTGCTAACTAAGGAACATGTAAAAAAATTGCTGGTATATTATCAGATACACGAAACGAGAATGTAGTCAACAATACGGTGCTGCGACAGTTGGCGAGTAAGGTGCTTTTCGCCTTAAGCCTCAATTTCTTCAACGCCGTCTTTAATCGAATAAGTGCCAGATTACAGGTAATTTATTATATACAGAGTGTTTGATTATATAAAATGAATACTTCGGTGTCTTTCTTTCTGTTAAAAAAAAATGTAATTTTTTTAGTAGATATAGGGTGTTCTAATAATTGCATGCTATAATAATGGAAAGACGCGAAATTTGAAAACTTAGATATTCTGTCCAACGGTTATTATGTTATTCTTTTTCCGAAATTAACTTATATTTTAAACAATTGATATTCGTTTATTTTTTAGGAATTATCTTCAAGTTCCGAAGAGAACCCCGATTATACAGATATAGAGTTGATACAACATATAAATGTGGATATATTGCGTTTGATAAGATTATTAACAGGTAAATGATTGGTAAAAAATATTCTACCATAGCTTGTGCTTTTAAACAAAGATTGATAGAGAAATGTAAACATTTTTTTTTCCTTCTGCTTGCTTTTACGACTTTAAAGTAACGCTTATATTTAGTATCACTACATGTATAATCTTTTTCTTCTGCTTGGCGATTACCCCAGCCTAGGTGCCAGGGCCCGCCTTCCTGCTGCGATCATTTCACCCGGTCTTTTGCATCCATCTGGTCTCTTGTATAATATTATAAATATATGCTTTAACATGTTACAGAGTCTATACAAAAGTTTAGGTTATTAAGGAAATCGGCTCACATTGTCCTTGTGAGTTCATTGGAAAAAGCTATATGGAATTGGATGGATACTTACCCCCAGGTGAGATAGAAAAAATGCGCTAACTTTAATTACCAAGATTCATAAACATGTTGAGCAATAAAAAGCATGCAAATACGGAGTTGGAATATTAGTAAACATACTTACTGCATCCAGCCCCGGATCTAGGGGGGGCAAGCCAGGGCCCGTGCCCTAGACGACGAATTCATAGGGCGGCAAATTCACACTGGCCAGACGCATACACAATTCATCATTAACGCAAGTTTGACTACTGAGACGTTCAGTGCATTAAACACATAAATTATTTCCCACGGGGCGCGAAATGATGATGATGATGATGACAAAGTTAAAAATATATCGGGAGTCTGGGGGGCATTTCCCCCGATTTTGCCCCGCCTCCAACAATTCAAGATCCGGGACTGACTGCACCGTATATTAACTGAAGGTTAGAGACTAGCTTTTCTTATTATTTTTTTTTTGTTGCCAGGAATTTTCTGAAGTACAATGCCGGCCTAACGATGAATTAAGCAAGTGCTGCGACACACTGTTCGACATACTACAAGACAGCTTCTCGGACAACAAGAAGTCGAGGGTCGCAATGTGGCCGCTGCAGATCATGCTGCTCGTTCTTAACCCCGTGAGTATATTCGAATCCCGCTACAGAGGGTCTACTTCAAAAAACGAACGTCGAAACGTCGGCCCGAAACGAAGAAACGACGAACTTTGGATTTAACTCTATTACCAAATTACTTCAGATCCGTCACTGTTCTGTAGCTTAACTTAGTGGGAGGATCAATTCCTATTAATTTTTTTTTTTTTAATAAAGCTGTGTTGCTTTATCCTCGCTATCTGCGAGGAATGTTTTAAAAAGGAATGGCAAAACTCTATAAGTTCTTACAAATTCCGTGTCTGAAATATTGCGATGAACGGATCGGATCCGTCGTCTAATCTGTCATACTCATCGGATCCGTAACACTTCGTAGTAGCAAAACATGATGGTTGATCTTTTTATTCAGAAATTATCCAACCCAAACACTTTTAAAAATTAATATATTAATATCAAAATATCGAAAAATATTTTTTTTGTTTGTGCCTAATAAAGTAATAGGAAAAGAATTGTGCGTGGCACTTGAATTTTTTGTATACTTATAACGTATTTGTCACATATAATTGCTTCTGAAATATATAGTAAATCTTATAGTTGTAATAATATGTTTGTTGTAATAAAATATTATAGTCACTATTATTCTACACTAGTGTATTGCATTTTACCTGTAAAATAATTGTATGTGGAAATAAATAAATAAATGTTTGTATCTCTACAGAAAGTTCTAGAAGAGATAGTGAACGCGGACAGCGGCGCGCCGTGCAGCCCGCGACACACAAAGAAAAAACATTTCATCGACGCTGTCAAACGAGGACTCAGTGAGTTTTACACTTTGATAATTTCAATTTCATTTTATAAATAAGACCCATGTACTATTGTATTTTATGTCATTTTTTGTGTGTTCTGAAGTTAATGCGTTATGGCGTCACAAATATTTTCAAGAAATTAAAGGACGGCAACCATAAAGATTTAATATAGTTGAAACTTTATAGATAAAGTCGTCTTTTGTCTCAACGTTGAGCTTTTTCAGTTTCCACTGCATTTTTATGGCTTCAATTAGTTTTATATTGTACCAGTTAAATTATTTTTCAAAAAATTTAATCAAATTATCCTCATATTGGTATGGCGATTTTTTTTCAAATTTGAATTTAGAACTTCATTCCAACCAGTATATTATTTGCAGACCCGCAAAACAACTCGAAGCAGATGATAGAGGCAGCGGTTGTGACGTGCGTGAAGCTGTGCAAGGCGTCCACGTATCTCAACATAGCTGACTCTGGCAACGTCACCTTCGTGCTCGTCAAGTCTGTCATCAACGATCTAAAGGTATGGCATGAATATACAGTCTTTCCCATTTAAAGGGTAGGCAGAGAGCACACCCATATTACGACAGTTTTATTTTTTATGGACATGTATGTGTATGGTAGTCGATTTGTAAACATGTCAATGAAGTTTATTCTGATTGGGTTTTTTTCGCTATCGATTACAAGGTACGATTAGTATCGATTATTAAAATCGGCTGTATATGGAACGCAACAATTACCTCACTTCATTTTAAAGTGATTATGTACTGTTATTCCAGTCGAATCGGTATATTTATACTGTAGGAAAAGATGCCTTATCGTTTTAAAAATAAGTGCTATATTTAAAAAATCGCCAACAGTCGCTGCTATTCAACCCCTCGAAATCATACATCCGCGGCAACCTGCTCTCCGGGTACTCGGAGCTGGACCTGATGACGGACTGCTTCGTGTCGCTGTTCCGCATCATGCCGCACAACAACGACGCGCTCAAAGTGTGCCTCAACCTCAACACGCACATATCTTACCATTACGTGATCGTCAACTCGTTGCTGAGGTAAGTATGGGGTACGAAGGTCTAAGCTCTGAGTAAACAGTATTTTGGGACTGTGTTGGTTATACAGGGTGTAGGTGAAAGTTTATTTTGTTATCAAAATAAATTTTTTGGTTTGTAGGTTTTGTATAAAAAAAATAAAGACTCTTTGTGATAAGATATCGCTCGCTACTCGTGATTAAGTTATTCCAGAAGTAAATATTTTCCCTGGACAAAAAGTACCCTATAGCACTCAGGATTGATATAGCTTCCTATTAATGAAAAAAATATCTAAATTTATAGTAGGTCTTGAGATTGGGAGTAGGGCGTTGAAACAAACAAACTCATTTTACATATTAGTATAGATATGACATTTCGAAAATACCAATAATTATATCAGTAAGGTAACCAAACATGTTCTCTTTCTATATTTAAGTAAGCCTTCAGTTGTATATATTTGTTCCAGGATAATAAAGCAGCCCCGCCTACCGTGGTGGCCTCAGATAGAGCTGTTGTATCCGAGAGCAGCGGAGTTGAGGGCCATGTTCACCGACACTTCTAACAAAGCCACGCAGGTAATATCATTTGTTGGAAAGATAAAAATATTGGATGAAACGCATACAATTACAACACGTCGTAACATAAATGATATTTTTTTCGAAAAGGATCGCACGTGACCAAGACTGCGAGCAAAAACTAGTTAATCCATACTCAGGTGAAATATTTGTGCGATAGTAATTTCGGTTGGGTGAACATTTCTCGACATAAAGGCCAACAAGTGTAAAGCTGTAAGGAGACCCGTCCACACGTTTAACGACGACAGTATAACATCATGGAATGTAGTTTAATTCGCTCGCTGACTACGCAAACTATTAAAATTCCACATCGTAGCCGAAGAAAGCGGCTACTACTGTTAAAAATATGGGTAATTAAAAATGTTGCATAAATAATATCAAAGTGGGACAAAGAAATAAATATTGTTGTTATGGAATTTGTATTTCCTAAGTGTAAAATCATAAAATTCACTCGAACTTCGCATCAATTTTCCTGCTTAATTTCCTTTTCATAACGAATGAAAAGTAACCTATTTATTACTTAAGTGCATTCACTTTGAAATAATATGATCGAAGTTCAGGACACAAAAACCTTCAAAATTGTTTGGGTTTGCGTTGCGATAACTTCACGTGTAATAATATAAATCTTATGAATACTTAATTTTTAATTATCTACTCAAAACTTACGTAGGACAGCTTTGTATTCCGTTCGGTCAGTTGGATTGCCAGATGCTGACTCCATTTTTTTATGTTATTGATAACAAGGCAGCTATTATTCCTGTGTTATGTTTTCTCTTTTGTCTCCGTTGGCGTCGATGACGACTACAATCTACGTAGTACACAAAAACTACTATAAATTAATACAGAACACTTTTTTATTAACTAAACTATTCATATCTATTAATATAGAACAATGTCACTGTTTAAAGCGTAGATCTTACAACTTATAGTAAGCCATAAGCAATAAAAGGTATTTCTTTCCACACAATTTCTTGTACCTGACCGGATATTGTACTTGGAAGCTCTGTACGGTAGTCGTAAAAACACATTATTTAAATTATGAAAATAATTTTAATGAAGTCCCTTCCACTTTACTTAACTTCAATGATGAAGTTAAGTAAAGTGTATTCAAATATAAAACGACCAACCATATGCGTTCCCAGGGAAGGGTAGGTAAGAGGCAACACAAATATATACTTTTGTATTTAAGTATGTGTTTAATTTTTAGGACCATCTTTATGAAAGTTTCCCGTTGCCCTTAACTACTCTGGATTAAAATTTATAATGACCTTGAAAACTATCAACGCCCATGCGATCAACTTAATTGACACCAATTTAAACTTACTTATACTTTTTTATGTAGGGCTACGTGGTCCACACTCCACTGCGCATGATATCTCTCTCGCTCAAGTCTAAGGAGGTGCAGTCCAAGTTCAACAGGTCGGAGGAGATGCCCGCCTACAGGAACCTGTTGTTGTGCATGGTGAAGCTCATACATGCAGACCCTATGCTTATGTTGAGCGTGAGTATATACTACAAGCTTAGATTTACATTTTTCTAATTTTTTTAAAATAATTATACAAAAATATCAAAATAGTTCTAATTATTTTTTTATATTTTTTAAAAGGACAAAATTGTCGTTTCAAATTGAGCGTGTAAAACAAATACATCATAAATTTCTAACTATTTTATGTATTAGATAAATATAAAGCTGAATTTCATTGTAGAAATCGCATTCTGAATTTAGAGCATGAAATGAGTATACACAAATTTATATTATTGAAATAGAAACTTATTAAAGGTAATATCTGATTCGGATGACCAGTTTACTTTATATTTAAGCATAATTACCGGACATTTTAATTTACTCAAAGTATTAGGTCTGATCATAAAAGATTCAAGATTAATAGCATAGATCCGGCTGTGAGGACCAAAAATGATATACTTCATTAAAATTCGAAATTTACATCTATTTAAAAAATCTGATGTAGGCACTCACTTGTTATAGTAAAACATTGTATGTATTGTATATGTATATCATAGAACCCAGGCCGCTCCAGCACCGAGATCCAGTCCTCAACGACAGAGTTGATCAATGGCCTAGTGTCCCTAGTGCATCAGACTGGCATGGGGGAGATCTCGCAGGCCGCCATGGACGCGCTGTTGGCCCTTCACAGACCTGACAGGGTTTATATGTGGAACCCTGAGGCGCCACTCAACACTTTCTGGGATATTAGGTAGGTATTGATACATAACATACATAACATCACGCATTTTATCCCCGAAGGGGTATGCAGAGGCGCAACTAGGGCACCCACTTTTCGCCAAGTATGTTCCGTCCCATGATGTGATAGGGGGCGAGCCTATCGCCATATCGGGCACAAATTCGAGACTCCGGGCAGATACTGAGCAGAAAAACCAAAATATCACTTTGCCCGACCCGGGATTTGAACCCAGGACCTCAGAGCGCTATTGTACCGGACATGCAATACAACTACGCCACCGAGGCAGTCACCATTAAGAAATGTAATCAGTACCTCGTAGGTATTGATTACATTTCTTAATGATGTTTATTAATTAGATCCTGTATCTTAACAACATTTTTGTTAAATATAGTCTAAGTTGTAGAGTAAAATTACTTGAGCCTTGAAACTGATCACAAGTTGACGTCTTTTTTGTTCTGTGTTCATTCTTTATTTCTTCTTTTCGTAATATGGGACCGGCCTGTGTTCGATTTTGTACATTATTCTTTATGAAATGGTTGATCATACGAAAAAGAAACCCTCCTGGGAAAACTGCATTAAGAGCGTTTACGCATCCGCGCGCCGTATGTCTCGAAAACAGCACTTTTCGAAGGAGATAATATCCATCAAAACATTATTTTAAAAACATATGAATTAGTAATTATTATAGAAAATTTTGTTGTCTAAAAAGTTAGTAGAGAAAATTTTAAGATTTATTCAGTATTTGTAAATTGTTTAATGATTACTGAACAGAGGTTTTCAAATTTGCGCTTCGAACGTCTATTTCGAAGCTCAAAATATCTTAAACCACTAAGGAACATAACAATATGTTATTTTTATCTAACTAAAAAGATCCTGAAGAAAAAGTTAGTAGAGAAAAATATCTTTTTATGTTTAATTCATGAGAAATAAAAATTCAAAGAATTCGAAAATTTCAGAAATGTTGGTCATTTAAATGATTTTTTTATCACTATATCTTACTTAATTGAATATAATATTGGATTACTATAATAGAAGAACATCTCCTTAAAAACATACAATTTAAAAATTCTACAAAATTAGTTCTGTTATTTTTCTATAAATATTTTAAATACCACTATAAAACGCAACGCACAAATCGTTTCAAATTAGTCCGCCTTGAGGCTTTCTAGAGAGAGGACGTATCGCTCGTCGCTCCGGCGAGACTCCAGTTGGACTTTGCTGTGCGTAGAAAAATAGTCACGTGTCTACAGTGATTGCCACATCTTAGTACTTTAGTAAGTAAAATATTTTTTCTTTAATGATTGACAATAATTTTAGTAGTTACTATAAATTATTATTATATTATTATGTTTCAGACACAATGGGAAGTAAAGCTATTTCTAGGCAAGAAAAGGAAACGTAACAACGCTGAAACTTCAGCTAAAGCAAAAGCTAAAAGATTGATGTACTAATGTTATAACATGCGTCTGTAGTTATGGTTGTTGCTTTTTACTCATTAAACACTTGAGCATAGTTACTCGAAGGAAAAAATGGAACCTTAAGCTAAAAACAATTAGCCCATTGAAATGTTACATGAGCTTTGTATTTTTTAGAGGACCCAATTTTATTTTTAGAACATGTGTGGGGGGTCAATAGAAGCTTAATCTCAAGTTTGTGGGTCTCCCCCTTGTCCCCTGGCCGCCATCATGGAAAAGGGGTGAAAACACTTTTTCGCGATATCTCGGAAACTATGCGTCTTACATAAATTTTGTAAAGTCATAATTTGTAGCAAATTGTTTTGCCTACAAATATGTTTATATAACTTTTTGCCCTAAATTAAAAATTAAAGAAGTTATAAGCAAAAATGTGAGAAAATATTTATAAAAGTTTTCTTTTTTGCTCTATAACTTTTTTTTACATTTTACAAAAAATTACCTCAAACTAACTTGTAAATGATCTTTTGAGGAAAATTGTTCCTTATAATTTTTTTTTTTCATTCATTTAAAACGCTGTTACAGCGCTCCAAAGTTTACCGGGTTCGTCAATGCTCATGAGAATCCGGTCGAAACGAAAATGTTTAACTTATTTTTTGTTTTTTTTTTATTGTAAATATATTATTACAATTTTTTTTTAAATTCGTACAACTTTACTTATTTATTCCTAACTCTTTTCTTTGCCATAGAACTTACCAAATTTAACTTATCGAATGTTATGCAGGTAGAAAAGGTATGAGTTACCATTTGGGGATAAAGGAGAAAAAAAAACATATTTGCAGGCAAAACAATTTGCTACAAATTATGGCTTTACAAAATTTTTGTAAGACGTATAGTTTCCGAGATATCGCGAAAAAGTGTTTTCACCCCTTTTCCAAGATGGCGGCCAGGGGACAAGGGTGGCGACCCCACAAACTTGAGGTTAAGCTTCTATTGACCCCCCACACATGGCCCAAAAATAAAATTGTGTCCTCCAAGAAATGCAATATTCGGTCCTTAAATTGTAACATTTCAATGGACTAAACGCACATTTCAAAACTCGTTTTACGCCCGCGGCGTGCGCGGTTGTATGCGGTACCCGCTGTATTGGCGGCTAACTAGTAGAATCGTGCGGGCCACGGTAGCACCAGCGCGCTCGGTGGTTAGTAGGTGCGCGACTGCAGTAGTCGGTAGGGGAGAGGTGGTTACAGAAATCTGACGCCATTTACCTCCATCGTGATCGTTTCTGATATGTGTCCATGGCGTTCTGGAACTCAACTGACCGTTAACTGTCCATCTTGTAACCGCCCGCCTTGCGATAATCGCTCGCTAAGTTTGCAGGACATAATCGGAACCGCGGTGGTTACAAATCGCACAGATCTCCGGTCGTCATGAGTTTGGAAATAAAACAGCCGTTTCTCAACCACGGCGGGCGCGAGTAAAAACCGCTTCGTGAGTTCTTAGCCTTATAGAATCACTTTGCTGTCCCGTTGTCAAAACGTTTACAACTCGCCAAATACCCAGTGCGCGAGTCCCACTCGCACTTGGCTGATTTTTTTGCATAATGCATAGGTACGCTTACTTTCAAATAACAAGGTTTTTGTGTTCACTGATGCGCACTGTTAAGAAAATTCAAGTGACGAGAGACGGAATCCTATATCTTTCACCTCTTTGAACCTTAGAAATAAGGGATTTGGTAATTTATGTAGCTAGTGAATAAAACTACTAGTAGTAGTTAGTATACCTATCTTCTTAACTATTTGGGCTAATTTAGGTTTACACGCTCACATAAATTTTACATATAATTTTATCCTGACGTTTAACCCTGTGCAGGTTTCGGCGTCATTATACTTGTATAAATTAAACGCGTCTAGATCCATATGCAGTTTTACTTAAGTATGTAGTGTTTGCGTAAACTTCGATAACAATAATAGTATATTCTATATATTTTTTTTTAATTTTTAGGTAATCGTGCCTGATATTACACTCAAAATAAATAAGGTTATTAAAAGCCGCAAAATTATAGATTTTCAATATTTTTTGGATCAAAAATAAAACACTCAATAACACCAACAGAGCAACAGGTTGTAGTATCGAACATTTACAACTATTGAAAGAGAATGTTTGCTTGCAGTCAACATTTTTAATGAAGTGTAATATGTGCAATATGGAATTTAAGCTATTTAAGCGCTAAGAGATATACTGATAGTATGAACGTATATCGTGGAACTGTGAATGGAGCTATGATGACTGAAGTTGGTAGATCAAATTTAAACGAACAGTTAGCTTCCTTAGATTTACCAATATTAACGCAAAATGTTTACATGAAATGTTACGACGAGTTAGCTAAATGATTGAAATTAGCTGCAGAGGACAGGATGCAAGAGGCCGCTAGGGAAGAAACTGATAAAGATGTTGCCTGTGGCGATGTAAAAGACGGTATTCCCATACTTACAGTCAAAGCTGACTGCTGTTGGTAAAAAAAAGTACAGAACCAACTATTTTGCTTCGTCGTGTGTCGCAAATATTATGCAAAACTATGGATATAAAACTGGTAAATTGTTATACATGGATGTACAATCGATCGATTGATGATCGATGTCACTGAGAAGCAATACCTATTAAAAAACTATCCAAAAAATATAACCAACTTCCGAAAAAGAAGTCTTTTATTTATCACTTTTTAGTTATACACCTAAAAATGACATCTCATTACATACACCTTCTGACTCAAAATATAAATTCCAATATGTAATTTCTAATGACTTAATTTAAACTTTCAATACGCTAAATATTAAAAACTGCAGATCTATGGAGTAATTATGTGGTCCATTATAAACATCGTAGCACAGTAATTTTCCTGATATATTGTCTGATTACGGAGTTCTGGTGCCTATCTTTCGGCTTCATGATAAGCTCCACTTTACTAATGAAAATAACAATTTGTAAAATTGCCGTTAAAATTTGTTAAAAATGTTTATTTTTTTTTATAATTACAAAATGATACATATAAACTATTTCATGATGAATTCTTATATATTTAATAATAGAATTCTTCATTTATCATAAATTCATAAATCATAAGCTACATTCCAATTAGATAATTAAAGCGAAAAGATCAAAATTTTTTGGTCTGACTATAAAGATAGCCGACGCGCTAACTCTACGCACACAGCTACGCAACGGCTCTGTGTGAGTGAATTTTGCGACGAATTACCTATAGTTGACTTCACGCGCGGCACGTAAACGCTCTTAAAATTGGTTAAAAAATGAGCCAGTGATTCATATTTCAAATATTACTATGTGCCGAAGTGGGGATATCGCTTCATCTCTTTCTTTCGCACGCGTCGTAATGCCCGATGACGTCAAACGTGGGTGTTGCGCCTCTTTTCTGTTTCTTGTTACTTACCCCTTCTACCAAAATTAAAAGACTTATAACTTGTTGATTTTTTACCGGATTTAAATAATTCTTTCTGTGTTATAATTTATATAACGTAAATATTTGATAATAATAAAGAACAAAAATGAGTCCGGTCCCCTATTCCAAGAGGTTTTGATACTATAAAGATCGTTCATATAAAAGGTTGATCCGTAATTTTCAAAGTAACTCCATTAAATTAAATTAATTTAAATTATATTTAGTAATTTAAGGCAATTTCTGTATACATTTTATAAAATAATATTTCGTTTCTAGTCATCTTCAGTAGCTAAGTATCACTTTCTCTTTTCGTTTATGATTATTACTTAGTTATATCACTCGCACTTGTATAAATTTATTGTGTAACACCAGTTTTGGGTTAAAATTGTGTTAAGAAACCTCATTTGTAGCATTAAGTTTGTATTATGATTGTAACCTGTTTTGTGTGTAAAAATAAAAATAAATAATATAAAAATAAAGGATAATATAGTATGCATTCTCTTCCAGCTCTCAAGTCCTGTACAACATATCGCAGAAGCTAATCCAACGTCAGATAGGCAACTACCGGGACGTTCTTCGCTGGTTGCGCGACATCCTGACGTACAGGAACGAGTTCCTGGCCAAGCACAAGGAGTACGCGAACCTCGGCTCGCAAATACCTATATGTAAACAGGCGCATATTAAATTGGAGGTAAGGGATTTAATATATTTAAAGTAGGGAATGCTAAAGTGCAGTTTGTGCCTAATGTTTTTTTCTGTACGGCTAAAGTGATTGCACCTGATGGTAAGTGGAGTGGGGTCCAATAGAATGTCGATTGATTCTCATCAATGACGATTACCCCTCGAGAGGTGGCACAATTATGCCGGCCTGTTGGAACCGGATATACACAGGCTGGCCTCGGAACACATACCACTACAAGCAAACAAAGAAATCAGTTTGTTGCTGTTAAGTATGCAATACGGGACACTAGTGAAACAAACGCTGACTCGTAACGCACTAATTTATTAGCCCATCGACAAGAGCGTGTACGCAGCACGCTATACTTATAACTACATATATAACAGTTGCGTTTAATCAAAGATATCAGTAACACGCATAAATAAATTTGCCACCTCTGCCTCCTTTGACAACTCGATTTTTAGTAATAATTCTTTTTGCCCCCAGGTGGTGTTCTTTATGTGTCTATGGTCGATCGATACCGACGTGGTGTTGGTAGCCATGTCCTGTTTCGCCCTACTCTGCCAGGAGGCGGATATCCGTTGCGGATCGGACGAGATCACTGCGCAGTGCTTGCTGCCCAACTACGCAGTGTTCCAGGAGATTGCGCACACTTCCACTGTACTCACTACTGGTTAGTTATTGCAGAATTAATTACCTTCAGCCAAGAAGAGATGGTTAGAAGTGCTAGTAATGCACCCATAAGGTAGATTCTCAATATTCATAAATTATCTTAAAGTAGATAGCTCAATTGTATAAATTAACACCCATATTCATAGACGTTTTTTATCTAAGGACTAGCTTTTGCTCGCGGCTTCGCCCGCGTGAAGGTGTTTTCCAGGATAAAATTCCACTGTTTGATAAAAGTCTTGCTACATATTTTCCCGGTACTTATAGGTTCAAACTAATTTTATCCCCAATCTATAATTTCAGTTCAATCAGTCGAAAATCTAAGAACATTTATACAAACTTTCATCCCCTATTTTATCCCCTTAAGGGTAGAATTTATCAAAATCCTTTCTTAGGGGATGCCTACGTCATAGTAGCTTTATGCATGTAAAGTCTTAGCCCGATCCGTCCAATGGTTTGGGCTGTTCCTTGATATATCACTGTCAGTCACCTTTGAGTTATATATTATATTAACAACTGAAGTTAGCTAAAATTGAGTTTCTCGAAGCCGACCACTATTTATGTACTATGTATTTTGAGACTATGCAATTTTGTCGCGTTCGCGATTCACTTTCATTTTTGTTGAGTTTCAGAACGCGATATTAGATCCTCCAACGCGCACGCGAATTTGAACTTTATGCAGCGGTAATAAATTACAAATTGACTCTCCATTTTATTTAGAAAACGTTTGTATGGGAAATAGAAAAATGCTGTTTTGAGGATTTTCCCGGCAATTATTCGAATTTTTCTCACCTTTTAAATCTTCCCTAGACCTCCACGAATAATTCAAGACCAAGATAAGATAAATCCGTTCAGCCGTTCTCGAGTTTTAGCGAGACTAACGAACAGCAATTCATTTTTATATATATAGATGGAGTAATGCTCTGGTAACAAGTCTATTTTTCAGTGATGACGGCATGGCAGCCTTCGCAGTTCGTAGACTTAGGGCCGTTGTGATTGGGTAATATTGAGTTACAACTTGAATCTAGTTGGCTGTCAGATAAATAAAGTTGAGAAACAGACTTGTTATCACAGCATTACTCCGTCCTTAGATAATAAAAGTCTATGAATAAAAGGATAGGCTGATTAAAGCAACGATACATATTTTACTATTTATATTTATTTACATGCAGCGAGCCAGGATATGGCGAGAGGATGTTATTATAAAAACATACATAGTAAGTATGTAATATTTATATCCAAGGATTTTTGTTTTATTTATAGGTATTGTAAAGCCTATGGCATCTAGTAAATACGTTAAAAAGGAGACTTTCCGGCCCTCACACCAGCCACTATAAATCTTGTGAGCCGGGATCAGCAATGGCGAGTTTCAGGGAACACCAATTTGTCCTTATCCGGCAATGAAATTAATTAAATAGAAAGATAGGGAGGAGTTAGAAATAAAAATACGTTGTATAGTCCGATGGTCGCGAAAATTATGCCTAGCTGCCTATCTGTATGTATAGCAACTAATCAGAACGCTATTCTGAAAAGTACATGTGCGGTGATCTCTATCCTGTCGGTTGCAAAATATACAGCGTGAAAACACCCGTTCTCAAAAATACACAGTGTCATTGATATACTGGTTCATTTATTGAAATCAGCGCTGCAGTATTGGTCACAAATGTGCGGTGATCTCCATCCTCTCGGTTGCAAAATATACAGCGTGAAAACAGCCGTCCTCTAAGAAATTCAATGCCATTTATATACTTGGTCTCTCATTGAAATTAGCGCTGCAGTATTGGTCGCGCTGTATTGCAGAAAGGAGCCGAATGAGAGCTGCCATTGCTGGCACAATATTTGTATATTTTTGTAACATTTTCAAATATATAATCCTAGATTTTTTATGCCTACAATAAAAACCTTCACTCTGTCTTTCTACGTCCCAAAAGAAAAAAATAGAAAGAGTTACTGATCTTATAACATGAAACAGCACGGTCATAGCTACCATTTCATTCCTATGTGTAGCAGTGGCGAAGGGTGAAATGTTTCAAAAGGTAACCCGCGAAAAACAATTGCCTTAGCTAACATATCGCGGTCAAATTAATAGCAAGCAAAAATTAAGATAAACAAATAGGTTTATAATAATTTCTTATGTTTACGCGAATGTTAGACATTGAAATTAAATTATTTTTTGGGATTCTATCGCGGTATTAGTGTTTTATTTTCTCCCGACGTATCGAAGACTTTGCAGCCTTCATGGTCACGGTGACCACGGTTTATTTTAAAAGGGAAGCCGGTAGGAATTGGGTTGTATGTTCGCTTCGCCACTGATGTATTGTGAGGGGAGGGGAATGAGAAGGTGATACTATCATAATTGATGTCTTTTGTGTTCAAAGGTTCAGCAGCGTTGCAGAAACGAATAATGGCGTTGTTAAGAAAGATCGAGCACTGTGTGAATGGTGTGCAACCCGTTTGGGAGGAAACGTTTAGATGTTGGTGAGTACAGGTCACTGTATTTTTTTAATCAATTTAATTTATTTGCATGTTTTTTTTTTTATTTATTAAAATATTTTCAATAAGTATTTGTGTAAATATTATCTTTTTTTCTATAACTTTCCATCCTTCCTCATCGACAGGCCTGATGTAACTAGTTAAATAAGTGTCCTGAGTTAGATTATCAGGTATCAAAAAATAAATTCTCCATTTTTTTAATGAAAATATATGTGGATTGACCGGTATTAGGCAGTTTTCTATATAGGTAAGCCAGCATCTAAGCCAGGATCTTATAAAGTTTATTGCGATTTCAAAACGATCCAAATCTTTTTATCAATCCATCGCGGAAATGGACCAATCAGGACAGTTATTTCGACATGCCTACAAATGCCGTGTTGGTTTATCTTCGAAATTGGATCGAAGATTGATATTGAGATTGTTTATTGAAAATGGCCATTAACATGCTCCAACTAAGTCTCAATCAAAACAACGCATATAACAATAATATCTAACACGTCCCGACGATTAAACCAGGACTAAACACTTATCCAGGGACTCGCTGTGCAAGCTGCTGCAGAAGTACCCCAAGGGTCAGGGCGACAAGATGGACGACTACCAGATGGAGGCGCTGCACCGCGCCGTGGCCAAGCGCAGGGTGTCGCACCATAGCAGCTCCGAGCATGATTTTGAGGTAAGAAACAATTTTGGTTTAGCGGGAACTTGGGTTGTGGGACCCTTTTTTTCGGGGTGTTAAACTCATTATCGCTAGCTATTTTTTTTTTATAGAATTTTGCTGAAATTTTTGTTGGTACTTTTATAATGGTAAATTAGCTTCCTTTCGCCTTTTACTGGTTCAAATAACATATCGGTTCGTTTAAATTTTATAAAAAATCTATAGGGAGAAAAATTATACATAAGATCGCGTTGCCTCTGTCTTACGATTTGAGGTCCTTCATTCAAGCTAGCCCTAATGAAGACGACCGTCAAGGGATAGTTGGCTAGTTCTTTGCCGGTTGACATTTTTCTTGGGCTTCAATTCACTCAACACTAGGTACAGTGAAGTCACTTTGCCGACATTAAAAAAATTAAAATTAAATTGGTCGTTACTTTCTCAAATAAAGGTAAAAAAATAAAATAATGCTTTTAAAAAAGTTAAATAGTTTAATGACTAGGGTATTTCAGATGCAAATCCAAGAGTGGGCGAACATAACCTCATTCCTTTGCGCGTTGGGTGGCGTGTGTCTCCAAACACGACCGGCTACCACTACGTGGTCACTTATGCAGGGTAAGTGTTACTATGACGTCGACCATAATTATTTTTACGACTGACTAACCGCCGATTTCAATGAACGATCGTAATCGCTTTTTTCGATCCATCAACAAAATGGACCATTCATAACAAAGTTTTTTGACATGCTTACAAATTATTTATTTTCTGAATCAGATCGAAAATTAATTTTGGTATCCTGTATTGAAAACGGCCGTAAATTAATTTTAGATACTCTTTAATCACCTTTGATCTATAATTTTATATGACAAAACGCTAGCTTTTTCTCGTAGCTACGCCTGCAGAAACTTCTTTTCCATATAGCAACTTTTATCCAAATCCATTTAGCAGTTAAACATCTATATATTCAAATATGTAAGCTTTTTCATTAATGATACTAGTAGGATTTCTTGCAGATTCCCGGAAATACAACGTCCTACCAAACAGTTCACAAGAGGTCCAATACTGTCCAGTCACGCAGTAAGTATTCGTTATTCACAGTGAGAAATAGAAAATCAATAAGCACCTCTAGTATTGTATTAAAAAATCTTACAAAGATATTGAAAACACCATCAACTTCCACGACGTAAAGTACTGAACTAAATATAATTGCGTCGACTACCCAGTGGTAATCATCTCTCGTCAGTCGACGTTCTATTGGACCCCACTACACTTACCCATAGGTGTATTAGGGTCACATTGCCTTTCCAAAAAAAAAAAACATAATTTGTCACCAGGTTCATCGGTCAACTTCTACGCCTACTTCTCTGTTCTAACGAACGGTTCGGACAGCAAATACAAGGTCACGTGAAAGAGCTGGTGGGCCGGGAGATGTCGCCGCAACTCTTCCCGATACTGTTCGATCAGATCAAGGCGATCATAGACAAGTTCTTCGACCAACATCAACAGGTGAGAGAGCTGTATTGTTTGTGGTTAATTGTCATTGCATTGAATGCGATTGGGGATATTAATTGAATTCAATCATGCTGCAAAGCTATAGACAATAAGAAGTTCTTAAAGATGTTCATTAATCTTGAACTTTGTTTATTTTTTTTTTTATTTATTATAGATACCATTAGATATTACATAGAGTACATTTTGTAATCCAAAGGTATTTAGTATAAAAGCGTATGATTACCTTTTGAAGGTATCTACAGCTTACAGTTCACTTGTTCAGTTGTTATAACTTCTTCCACGAATTAGAGAGCTGTTTAATACTATAATGTTAGATTATAATTATTTTTAACATCACAACAATCTCTATGCTTGGTGACTATATTTATTTATTATAGACTAGAATATATATTTCTCTCTCTCCAGGTTATGTTGACAGACATTAACACGCAGTTCGTGGAGCATACAATCTTTATAATGAAAAGCATTCTCGATAACAAGAAGAGCGGCCAGCCCTCCGAACATCTTAGTACAACCTCCATTGAAGGGCTCATGCTGGCTATCGTCAGGTGAGTTGGCGGGTCGAAAGTGACCCGCAACAAGTAAGGACTTACTTGGTGGGAGCTTGGACATTTAAATTAATTTAAATAATCAAGACAGAAGAAAGTAGAGGGTATTGTTATAACACTTAAGCCGAATATGTATATTTTATAAATATTTTTCGATTTCTAATAATTGTTAGTTATATTGAAAGAGACAGTTACAAGAAGTAATAATTTTGACAGACCATAGTGCGGCATGAAGAAACGTTTCGTTTCACAAGATTTATGCCTATATTCCAACAGTGCTCATGACTCTCTCCCGTTTCTGCGGTTTTAAGGTAGCACGATACGCAATAATTATTCCCTGGTGCACCAATTAATTATGGATGTAAGTCCTTTTTACCATCAATGGGTTCTGATGCGTCATTCCAATACGTTCAAAATTACCTACCGAAGTTCCCCGTCGAAAATTACGAATTATAAGATGTAGTCACTCAGCAGATTAGTCCCAACTGTTTATAAATTGTAGACGGTATTATACACATCATTACTTATTATGTAAGCTAACAAATTCACTCGTTCTACAGGTATGTTCGTCACCTCGACATGACAGTGTTATCTGTACACATAAAGACGAAGCTCTGCCAAGTGGTGGAGGCCATGATGAGACGACGCGACGACCTGGCGTTTAGACAGGTGGGTGCTTATATGCAGGACTAAAGTAATTCATGTATCAAACAACTGTTTGTTTCGTAGTTTTTTATTTGTGTAGAAAAATAAATCATTTAAAAAATGAATGGTTGTAAATTGACTAAAAGATGTAATATGAGTGTTAGTAAAACTATTTTTAAAGCGGATCAAGTTTGACCCGTCATTGTGAAGTTTAATAAACTGTGATACAATCATGTTGAGCGAATAACAAGTCATAATGAACATGAAATTACACCTTATATACTTTTTGTTTATATACGTATTAAAATCCCATATTAATACATATTCGGCGCAGGAGATGAAGTTCCGCAACAAGATGGTTGAATACGTGACGGACTGGGTGCTGGGCACGAGTCATCAAATCGCACCGCCTTTGCGAGCCGATGCCTCTTCGATTACTAGGTATTATGAGAAAACAAAATTAACATGTCTGTGGCTGATTGTCTGTATACTAAGCAAGGAATCATGGCTTGTTTCCAAATAGGGTGACTTTGCTTTATGATATTTTGTTGTATGACTGAAATTGTGTTATTGTATCTTAGTAACGATTAATGATAGTAGTAAAACCTATTTAAATACAATGACTACCAAAACGTCGAACTGCGAAGTAATGAAAATGGACGTCAATGTCCTTGAAACGTTAACAGAATACTGCCTCTCAGTAGCATTGAGTACATCAGAATATAGCAAAGATATTTACCTACATCGCAAACGAAGCACATGTGATCAGCCAAAGAAATACATCATCAGAATATGTGTGATTGTCGGGTACGTATACCGTCTATCCGTGGTCACACGCTATTTGATGACAGATACCTGGTGTGCTGCAGGGAGCTGGACCAGGCGTGCATGGAGGCGGTGGCGGCGCTGCTGAAGGGTCTGCCGCTCCAGCCCGAGGAGTCCGACCGAGGGGATCTCATGGAAGCGAAGAGTCAGCTGTTTCTCAAGTGAGTAGCGTGTAGGATGGAGCTAGTCCAGCGTGTCCAGGTCCTGGCCAGAGAGGACGAGATGGAACAATCTTTAAGCGAGTTGATAGATAAAACCTGAGTAGATTCCTTTGGGGCAGTAATTAAGTAAAATATAGTTTCGATACGCGATGAAATCTAATCAAATTAATATAGCATTATAATATAGAGTTTATTTGTGGAGAGAATCTATACTATAAGACTTCCGAGGAATGGCGATAAAGAGCTCGCTACGTTTTTAAATTGTCTATTTTCTTCCCTCAGACCGCAGAAGCTTTGTCGATAAATTTAAAAACTATTCATCTACTTAAAAAGCGGTGGTTACTCAATTTTTTTTTCAACTCCTAGGTACTTCACCCTGTTCATGAACCTGCTAAACGACTGCAACGAGGTCGAAATGGCGGAGGGTCCCGGCCGGTTGGAGACTTTGAGGAACGCGACTATACAGGCCATGTCCAATCTGTTGTCCGCCAACATCGACTCCGGACTTATGCATAGTATTGGTAGGAAAAAAACAATGCTTTTTATTTTCAGTCTGTGTAAAAATCAAGTAATATTTACATAGTTTTTCACTTAAATAACATCACACCTTTAGAATGACAATGACGCAAGTGCAAAAAACTTAAAATGTTAAATTGACTTTATAATTCACATTTGGAAAGTTACATACTATCGAATACAACATCGACTTTCAGTAAATCTAAAGGTGTGATATTTTTTTGTAAGTGTAATGTGAAGACCATTGTAAATTACATCTGCCGCTGGAAAATATTTTTGGCTATGAAACACTCCAAAACTAAATAGATTTTAAATATATCCTCATTTACATCACACATTATAATTGCCATTATTCGATACTAAATATCGTTACATATTTATCTACGTACCACAGATCTAGGCTACCACAGAGACCTGCAGACCCGCGCGGCGTTCATGGAAGTACTGACCAAGATACTGCAGCAGGGCACGGAGTTCGACACCCTCGCGGAGACCGTGCTGGCGGACCGATTCGAACAACTGGTTCAGCTGGTTACCATGATATCGGATAAGGTGGGGATTTATTTCTAATTATTGTATTATGCTGTAATTCGCTTCGTGCGCTTGAAAGAGTTGTTATGGGCGTAAAGTCACTTACATATTTAACTAGCGACCCGCCCCGGCTTCGCACGGGTGCAATGCTGACTATTTAATGGATGTTATTATTATACATATAAACCTTCCTCTTGAATCACTCTTATCTATTAAAAAAAACGCATCAAAATCCGTTGCGTAGTTTTAAAGATTTAAGCACACATAGGGACAGAGAAAACGACTTTGTTTTATACTATGTAGTGATTACTAAAACCATTTGCTGGTGTTAGGATATATTTTATATCCGTCCGGATAGCGGCCACTATACACAAGGTGTTAAAACCCACCACAGTGGCCCACATATGTGTCGCGTTCCAGGATCAGCCTGTGTATATCCATTTCCAACAGGCATAATTGTATGGACTGCCGAGGGGTAATCATCTCTCGTCAGTCGACATTCTATTGGACCCCACCCTACTTACCATCAGGTGTAGAGGGGTCACTTTACCATGCACGTATAAAAAAACCACGTAAGTTAACCCATTTACCAGCGGAATGTTTGCCGGCAAACATGACAGCTACATGACATTACGTGTGTCACGGGAATATAACCTTATTATTAACTACATAATAAGGTTATTTTTCCGTGACACGCGTAATGTCATGTAACTGTCATGTTTGCCGGCAAACAATCCGATGCTAAATGGGTTAATTATGCGATAATAGCCATTGACATCGATTTCGACATTTAAAAACCTTTGAGCGACTACAAGTATTATCTTGCACAGCTGCAAAATTTATATGAAAAGTAGGCCCTACATTCCACCCCCATTAAAGCTGTCGTTATATTTTAGTTTATGCTATCTATATATTCTCCAGGGCGAGCTGCCAATAGCAATGGCCCTGGCCAACGTGGTGAGCACGATGCAGATGGACGAACTTGCACGTGTTTTTGTAACGCTGTTCGACGCCAAGCACCTCCTCGCGCCGCTGCTCTGGAACATATTCTATAGAGAAGTTGAGGTTTGTACCCATCGGAATAAGAAGGAAATATTTTATATGGTGACAAATATGTAAAAAAATACATATTATATTTATTGTTGTCATGCTAATAATCATTCAAAGGGAGAATAAAAAAAAATATTTCTTTGGCTCTAATATTACATTATCTATTCCCGTCTCACCATACTGAGAGTGAAAGAACAGAGAGTGCTTGTGTATTGCGCATACTTATGCACTTTAATATCTCCTGCGTGGCTGATCTCCGTTGAGATTGGCCGTCATGGCCGAAAATCGGTTAAGGAGGAAGCAATATTACATTTTGTTAAAATTAATATTCTTTATTGGAGGTAGATTTTGAAGAAGTTATAAAATGGCTAAATTTGTTTCATTTCTAGATTCTAGATAGTTTGCGTTATGCGTTAAGTTTTCAGGATTAAGATCTATAATCGATGTTGAATCTTATCTTTACCTAGGTATCGGACTGCATGCAGACCCTCTTCCGTGGCAACTCCCTTGGCAGCAAGATCATGGCGTACTGCTTCAAGATATACGGGTACAGCTACCTGCAGGGGCTACTTGAGCCGCTCATCACGTCGCTTCTCGACCAGGCGGAAGAGCAACCGGAGTTGAGCTTCGAAGTAGATCCGGCAAGGTGCGTTGTTGTTTGTTGATGTGAACAGTTATATATATATGGATGTAGTTGTGATATCGCTGTGTTATTTTCTATGTACATGAGTCAGTTATTATGAGTAATTCCTGGTACAAAGTGATTCAGGCATTCGTGGCTGACATGATGTGCCTTTGCGTTGACCTTAAATGCGACGAAATCACTTTAAGCAACATATTATAATAATAATATCAGCCTTCTATTTGTTATTTGTTGATGTGAAAAAACAGTTACGGATGTAGTTGTGATATCGTTCTTTATTTTCTATCTATGAGTCTGTTATTATGAGCAATTCCTGTTACAATGTGATATAGGCATTCGTGGCAGACTTGATGTGTCTTTGCGTTGACCTTGAATGCGATATAATAACTTCAAGCAACATAAAATAATAATATTATCAGCTGTATTATATACTCTCCTACTGTTGTGCACGGCAAGCAACGTATTAGTGGAGCCTAATACAAAAAAGGTAAAAAACGTTTAAAACATACCCCCTTATTCATAGAGGTTTTTTATCTAAGGACGGAGTAAAGCTGTGATAACAAGTCTGTTTCTCAGTGTTAACCGAGATATATTGAGATATAACAATATTAGCCAATCACAACGGCCCTTTGGCTACGCACTGAAAAAGCTGCCATGCCGTCTCTATGTTTTATTACCACAATTTCGAAATGAATTATTGCTTTGAGATATAAATTTTTGTTTGTTCCAGATTGGACCCGAACCAGGATATAGAAGTGAACCGTTCGAACCTGATCGACTTGACCAAGGAAGTGTTCGACAGGATCGTGAACTCAGCGGATAAGTTTCCACCGCAGTTGCGGAGTATGTGCCATTGTTTGTCACCAGGTATGTGCGCATGGGTCAGATTTGACCCGTGGTGGATATTTTTTAGGGTGGGTTTGGCTGTAGTTTTGGTGTTGGTTATTATTATTATTGGTTGTGTTGGTTATTATTCATTATAACCAAAGGAATAATTTTGTAAAAAAATATTTTTTATCATGGTAATCTTTTCAATCATTTTAAAGAATTATTTTAAAATGATCTAATTCTGTAAGTCAATATAGTTTATACAAAAATAGTCAAATATTCAATAAAATGAATAAACCAGGTATTATGATGCTGATGATCATAATTATAATAAAAAAAGATGATATTTTACATGCATAAAAAAATTTCAAGATAAATCAACTTTCCCAATTTAATTTGATTTGTTTTATATCACGTAATATTTTTATAGACGTTGAAGTAAACTGTCAGCTAAATCGTACTTTTCCAGTGTGATGCCGCTGATTATTTACGCGTAGAATATAAATTTATCTATGGGAATAAAACTACTATTTGCCTATATTCCTATACGCTATCAACTAAGTGTGCTTACTATATTATTAAAAAATAACCTTATATTATCAGGAGTAAGGTTTAGTTTTCAACACAAGATGTTTATCCCAGGCATTATCGATCTTATTAAATCGTGGCCGACAGCCTCGTCCTGTTAATGGTTAAACTTGCGAACACTCTGTTCAGGTGCTTAGTAAGAGATTTGCGCAGTTCCCGCAAACGAGCGTCGGCGCCGTCGGCACCGTGCTGTTTCTGAGGTTCATCAACCCGGCCATCGGTAAGTCACATGATTTAATTGGGTCTTTTATGACCTATACAGATTTTATTGGGTCATTTTTGACCTATACAGATTTTATTGGGTCATTTTTGACCTATACAGATTTTATTAGTTTTGGGTCTGACCGGGCCCACTAGTATACAAAATACTTTTAGCAAGTATTCATTTATAATCGAACGGTCGTCTGCTTGTCGTTAACCAAAGAATGGCATTAGGAGCAAATGAGACCTAAACAGTGACATAAAAACCGCATTGATTTGGAAAACTGTAGTTTAAACTGCAGTCATGGAAAATACGTTCCAATACCTACAAACGAGTACACCTAAAGATCGTATCCTATAAAAAATATGAACATAAAAGGATATAATGGGCCATACAACTCTAATAAAAGACTACGTTAAAATCGCAGAAAAAGTAACCCAACTAGAAATCGATCCCGGGACCAAAGAAGACAGCTGGACAAGGATTACACCACATACGACTGGTTGGAAATTACAGGTTTTCTATGTTATTACAATGATGTAACATAGGACTTTGTAATTGCCAGCCAACGAATGTTTGCTTCCTATCCACCCTGTGATGACGTATGTATGTAATAGTTATGTTGCTTCGATATTGTACCAAGTAGCAACACCTTGTGAACGGGCTTGATATTTAGTCGATGATGCTAACCTGTTGAATATAGAAGTATTAAACTTGGTGACGTGCGCAAGACTGTACGACATTTACCAGCTAGTAAAGACCCTTCTGGGTAGATTGCTTGGTCTATTTTTACCGACAAGCAGTAATGTGAAGTACTATAATTAAGATCTAATTTAAAAGAAATTGTATCGGGCACATTGAAGATTTTGAGTACAGTAAATAATCACCCTGTAGATTTGAGGGACACTTTTAATCTTTCAAACTGCGTATTATTATTGAAATAAAACTAAAAACTATTTAAACGGATTTTATCGCGGTTTTTTATATTATTATTTTCTCCCGACGTTTCGAAGACTTTGCAGCCTTCATGGTCACGGGGGGGTCCCCCCCGTGACCATGAAGGCTGCAATAAAATCCGTTTAAATAGTTTTTAGTTTTATTTCAATGTCTAACATTCGCGTAAACATAAGAAATCATTATGCGTATTATTATATTGATACATTCTTCAACAAATATAAATATCCTTATAGTAACAGGAACTGTTTGTTTCAGTGTCCCCGCAAGAGATGGGGATCGTGAGCCGGCCGGTGCCGGCGCAGGTGAAGCGCGGGCTCATGCTCATGTCCAAGATCCTGCAGAACATCGCCAACCACGTGGAGTTCTCCAAGGAGCAGCACATGCTGCCGTTCAACCACTTCCTGAGGGCGCATTTTGAGACTGGACGGAAGTAAGTGCTCAATACTTTATTCGCTAATTGACACATTTACTCACATAAGAACTATCATTAACTTGTTCTTTGATTAATCTATTTGGTCTCCTGCATATAACGATTCTGAACTATTTACATGTCGTATGCTGACTCATGCATTATAATAGTCGTTTACTCAGTACTTTATTCGCTTTAATACACTCATTCGCTGACCCATATTTCTCTCAAAATGTAATACATTAAATTACGATACTAATAATAATAATATAATAATATCAGCCCTGTATTATATACTGTCCCACTTCTGAGCACGGGCATCCTCTACTACTGAGAGGGATTAGGCCTTAGTCCACTACGCTGGCCTAGTGCGGATTGGTAGACTTCACACACCTTCGAAATTCCTATAGAGAACTTCTCAGATGTGCAGGTTTCCTCACGATGTTTCCCTTCACCATTAAAGCGAACTATAAATTCACAAAGAATGCACACATGATTTTTTTAGAAAAGTCAGAGGTGTGTGCCCTTGGGATTTGAACGTGCGGACATTCGTCGTGGCAGTCCGTTCCACACCCAACTGGGCTATCGCCGCTCACTCGATACTAAACCCAAATTATTTTACCAGGTTCTTCATCCAAATAGCATCGGACTGCGAGAGCGTCGATCAAACGTCCCACAATCTAAGCTTTATCAGTGACGCGAACGTGGTGGCGCTGCATCGACTCCTGTGGAATCATCAGGAAAGGATCGGAGACTACCTATCTTGCAGTAGAGACCATAAGGCGGTGGGGAGACGGCCTTTTGACAAGGTTAGTGGACTCTGTCATAGGCGTAACTAGGCTTAAAGACGTATGTGATTGTCCCACCTTTTCTGAGGCCTCACAATTGCTCATGATAATATTGTCATTGTATTAGTGACTAAGTGTCATTGCCGATATTCCACCGCTCCAAATTGGATTTATAATTAGAGTTGTGATCGTTGTCTGTGGTCAGGAATAGATCAGATCCATCACAAATTAATTTTTATATAAGGGAATTTCTAGTTCAATTATTTTTTTTATTACAGATGGCAACACTTTTGGCATATCTGGGACCGCCGGAGCATAAACCAGTGGAGTCGTAAGTTTATTTATAATTTTTATTGTACCTTGAAATACAGTCTGAAACGCACATAAATTATGAATAAGGGAGGACAATCGACAGCATTATTGCTCAGGACAATAACCTTGATAATGCCTTAAAATGGATATAAATTAAGAAGAACTCATGACTTTTTTAATATAGTAAAGATAAAATTGACTTTAGAATAAATAAAAAAATCAAAAGTAACCTTTCATATCCATATCCAAAATTGATTATGAAGTAAGTATCATTATGTAATTTCTTTGTTACTAGAACGTCCGGCCTTCTGTTCTCGTCCTACGCTCGCTGGTCGTCAATCGATATATCGTCGACAAATTTCGAAGAGTTCATAGTGAAACACAATATGCACAAAAAGGAAGAGTTTAAGAGCATCAAGAGCCTGAATATATTTTACCAAGCAGGGACCAGCAAGCTCGGAAATCCTGTGTTCTACTTCATATCGAGGAGATACAAGTGAGTTATGAAAAATCGATTATCCAGTATCGATTTATCGATGCTTGTTTACCGATCAAGATGTTGATTCTGCTTTAGAAAACCTACAGTGGTATGGGTGAGGACGAGAAAAAGAAGCAAAATTTTAAAATCGATACTTTGGATTTAATTAAAATCAATGTTTGAATTAAAACCAGCTAGTGCTCGGTGGAAACAGTAAGTAAACAAAATGTTTTCTTACAGGATAGGTGAGGTGAATGCTGACCTGCTCATCTACCACGTGATACTGACGCTGAAGCCGTTCTGTCAGCAGCCGTTCGAACTGATCGTGGACTTTACCCACACCAACTCAGATAATAGGTTCAGGTAACTTTCTGTAGTATGAACGCGTTTATATGTAGAGTCTTGCGATGAGTTTGCCCTGTTATCGTTGAGAAAAGTTCACTATATGAAGGTAGATTCACGTATTGAATATCTTCAATTTAAGAATAGAATTATCAATTAGCTTTATTGCTTTAAGGTTCACAAGGTATTAATTTATATTTTGGATTATTATTAACAGTGGCTCATTTGCCTATTCATATAATTTTATCAATTGCATCGGAATATAAAACTGTACTATAAAAAATTTACTTGTTTAAAGGTGTTATGTAGCACCTTTCAAGTAACACCGAGTCACTATCGAGAGACAATATCAACCTTGAGCGGCGAACTCGTGGATGATATTGTCTCGCATATTCGAGTCATGGGAATGCACAGTAATGTATTCCATTCAACCATGTGACTGTCATAAGTCATCTAGACCAACATAGTCTCTCTTGCAGGACCGACTTCCTGCAGAAGTGGTTCACGGTGCTGCCCGAAGTGGCGTACATAAACATACACGCGTGCTACATATACAACTGCAACAGCTGGGTGCGAGAGTACACGAAGTTCCACGAGGCTATACTGGCTCCTTTGAGGGTGAGTATCATAATGACCATATATAAACTTATTCAAAAAACGTTATTTATTTAAGAATGGAGCATTGTTGTAATAACAAGTCTGTTTCTCAGTGCTGACGGCATGGCAGCCTTCGCATTGCGTAGACATAAGGCCGTTGTGATTGGCTAGTATTAAGATACAACTTGAATCTAGTTGGCTGTCAGATAAACAAAGCTGAACAAACAGCAAGCTGTCAGATAAATGAAATTGAGAAACAGACTATCACAGCAATGTTCCGTCTTCAGATAAATAACTTTTATGAATACAGGCGTTAATCTTTATCGATATCACCGAATCGATAGTCATTTCCACTATCGATTCGATTAGATTTTAAATTTTATGATATGATTACAGGGTAACCGCAAGCTAGTATTCATCGAGAACCACGCACGGCTCAGCGAGTACGTGGAGGTGGAACAGCAGAAGCTTCCCGGAGCCACGCTCGCGCTCGAGGAGGATCTTAAAGTCTTCAATAATGCCCTCAAACTCTCGCATAAGGATACCAAAGTTGCTATCAAGGTAAGCGTTTATATTATATACTAGCTTTTGCTCGCGGCTCCGCCCGCGTTATAAAGTTTTTCAGGCTAAAGATTTCCGTTATAAAAATAGTAGTTTCCCGGGAGCCTATGTTCTTCCCAGGGTCTCAAACTGTCTCCATACCAAATTTCATCTTAATACGTTCGGTAGTTTTTGGAGTTTAACACGTTAAGGCAGACAGATGCAGCGGGGGACTTTTGTTATATTATTTAGAACTTTTAAGTGAAACAATCCCGTCATACATCATTGTTGCATAACTTTAACCGTTTACGCAGCGCAGGCAACGGAAGCTCTCAAAACTCATAATTTTCCCCGTTTTTGCAACATGTTTCATTACTGCTCCGCTCCTATTGGTTATAGCATGATGATATATAGCCTATAGCACTCCAGGAACAAAGGGCTATCCAACACAAAAAGATTTTTTCAGTTCAAACCGGTAGTTCCTGAGATTAGCCATTACTGCTCCGCTCCTATTGGTCATAGCGTGATGATATATAGCTTATAGCGGTACACAAATAAAGGGCTATCCAACACAAAACGAATTTTTCAATTGAAACCGGTAGTTCCTGAGATTAGCCATTACTGCTCCGCTCCTATTGGTCATAGCGTGATGATATATAACTTTGAGCACTCCACAAACAAAGGACTATTCAACACAAAAATATTTTTCAGTTCGAATCGGTAGTTTCTGAGATTAGCCATTACTGCTCCGCTCCTATTGAATATAGCGTGATGATATATAGCCTATAGCTCTCCACGAACAAAGGGCTATCCAACGCAAAAAGAATTTTTCAGTTTGGACCGGTAGTTCCTGAGATTAGCCATTACTGCCCCGCTCCTATTGGGTATAGCGTGATGATATATAGCCTATAGCACTCCACGAATAAAGGGCTATCCAACGCTAAAAGAATTTTTCAGTTTGGACCGGTAGTTCCTGAGATTAGCCATTACTGCCCCGCTCCTATTGGGTATAGCGTGATGATATATAGCCTATAGCACTCCACGAACAAAGGGCTATCCAACGCAAAAAGAATTTTTCAGTTTGGACCGGTAGTTCCTGAGATTAGCGCGTTCAAACAAACAAACAAACAAACAAACAAACAAACTCTTCAGCTTTATATAATAGTATAGATTGTGAGGAAAAAATACCGCACGCTTTTCCTAACCTCTACTCATTTCTTTGAAAGCTAGTAGCGCAACTATTATTCGTTTAGAAATGTGATTAAGGGCAAAAGAGATCACTTAACATCAAAAATTGGATTTGTTCTTTCCAGTCTATAATAGAAAAAATATGTAAATCAGATGAAGTTTGCCGTTCGATGGCTTTTGCGTTTGCCGCCAAGCAGTCGCCTTCTTTCTCCGACTCATTTCCCTCATCATCATCAGACACATAAAGTCCACTACTCAACATAGGCCTCCCCTAAAGATTTCCTGATGGACTTGACGAAAGCGACCTACCTCCAGCATTTCCCTCAGCTTGTATGTTATATTAATCACGTGGTCTTTCCTCAGGTCGGTCCAACGGCCCTACAGATAACAGCAGTTGAGAAGACCAAGGTGTTGGGCCATCCGGTGCTACTGAACGATGTTTACTACGCATCAGAGATCGATGAGGTAAATATCTAAAACGTTGGTAATAGCGCACGTATATTTGAAAGACATTGCGACAAATACGATCAGCTACGATCAATGTAGTACATAATAGTCCGTTACGTCGTATGTGTAATTGTTACAATGATCACTGCAATGAGTTAGATATATTTCACCAGAGTATTTACTACTTTAAAACAAATATAAAAAATTTAAAACTACTTTAAAATTTATATCTTGTATGTATCTTTATCATTGAAATTAAACTAATTTTCGGATTCTATCGCGGTGCTAGTATTTTATTTTTTCTCCCGACGTTTCGAAGACTTTGCAGCCTTCATGGTCACGGGGGGGACCATGAAGGCTGCAAAGTCTGGGGTTTTAATTTCAATGTCTAACATTCGCGTAAACATAAGAAATCATTATCTTTATCATTTTAATTAAAATTTAGCGATACTATTTGAATGTTGTGCGCGGGATTTATCGGTGTACAAATTTTAAAATGTTATTATGTATACCTACTGTATATTAGATGTTTAAGTATCTTTGTACATTGTTTCTGTGCCTTATAAATAAATAAATAAAAATAATACTGAACATTGGTTACTAACTGCAACTTATATAATATCTAATATATAATCGAAAAGCGCAGAGCAGTATCAACACCTGCATTAAAATTTTAAGTACAAATTGAAGAGACATGGCATGGAGAGCGTCCACTTCGTCTTTTTATTCATTCAGTCGTCTAAAAACACACACTTTCACGATTTTTGAATACAGTTTTCTTCTTAAGGTGTGCCTGGTGGACGACAACCAGTTCTCATTGTCGATAATAAACGAGCCGACGCCGCTGAGCTTCATCCACAACGACTGCGACAACATCGTGCAGTCCATCATACACATCAGGAACCGATGGGAGCTCAGCCAGCCCGTAAGTGTACTCATCCTTAACGGCAATCTTATGCTGCGTTTACACTCGTGCTGAGGTAAACGTCCACAAGCAACAAGCCTTTACAAACGCTTGGATTTACAAGTTTGCGAGTGTGTTAGTGTATTCCGAACAGACAAACTGGGCCCTTATTCTGTATGGTAGTGTAAACGCGTAACGCGGCCGTGTCATGTTATCTTCGAGAAATGTGCGTGGAATGGTATTCTGTAAGCCAAATTTCTATAGTCCTAAATATGATGCGTTGTGTTACGTGCTTGTTACGCACCGTTAAAATAACGTGCAGGATAGAGAATAAGGCCCTTGTGCAGACGTGCACATTGAAGTTGTATCGGGTTTGATGACACTAAACACGCACAAACGTGTAAATACATCACACGTTTGCCGCAAGCTTTTTTTGATCTGTGTTCCGAAACCGACACTAGAACGGATCGGTCACAAGCCCACGCAAACCAAGCTAAATACCCCGTTCACACGCTTGTGACTTTAGACACTTGTGAAGACTTGCCAAGCGTGTAAACTTGGCATTAAATTTCAATCCCATCCCGATAAAAAACCAATCAAAATACGTCATTTGTAAGTATGTAAAAAAAGAACTTTGTTTTGATTGGTATGTTATCGCCGTGGATGGAAAGAAGCGATTGGGATCGTTTATTGAAAACGACGGTTAGCGAAATCAATTTCACTTGAAACAAACGATCTTGATCGATCTCGAATATAAATCTTTCTAAATTGCGATCGTATTCTGAAAGGCAATATAAATTGTTCTCAGGACACAGTGACAGTCCACCAAAAGATCCGTCCCAAAGACGTTCCCGGAACCCTGTTGAACATGGCGCTCTTGAACCTGGGGTCCTGCGACCCGAACCTGCGCACCGCCGCATACAACCAGCTCTGCGCTCTCACCGCCACCTTCCACCTCAAGATCGAGGGACAGCTGCTGGAGACGTCGGGTACTGATAATTTTTTTTTACGATCGTGGCGAAATTTCTCGACTACTCCTGAAGTCCAGATTGACTATCGACAGACGGAAGATGATTACCCTCGCCAGTGAACACAATTATGCCGGCCTGTTTAAAACTGCCTGTAAACAGATTGAATCCGAAACGCGACACATGTGGCAGACACATTACGGCAGGTTTTAGTCGTGGTGTACGGCGGTTGCTACCCGAACGAATATACAGATCGTCCCACCAGTAAACTAGTGCATTAACACTGATAGTGGTATGATGTTTTTAACTGTCCGCTATAGTGGCTCAAGTGTGTGTTTTGCGTTGTAGAATAAGCCTGCGTTTATCCGGTTTTGACAAATCAATCAAACAGGCAGGTCAAATTTTGTCGATTGGCGACGGGTAACCTTTCTAAGTCGATTCTCTATCTGGACGCCTTTCCAATTACTACCAGGAGCTGAGGAGTCATTTTGCTGTGCCGGTTAACGTTTACTTGCAAGTTGTGAACAGGTTATGCTATGTTATTGTTACAGGTTTGTGTATTCCGTCAAATAACACGATATTTATCAAGTCTGTGAGTGAGAAGTTGGCGCATAATGAACCGCATTTAACGCTGGAATTCCTTGAAGAGTGCATACAGGTATATATCGTAAGAGTTTAAACGTAGTGACCCATAGCCGTCGGTCACGTATATTCTAATAAGTTAAGTGGATGTTTGTTAGTAAGTCATTTTTGGTCGAATCAGGAAAATAAAAGTTGGATCACAGGACTTTTAAGTCACAAACGAGTTGCAGTTTTTTAAGTTAAAAAATTCTGTCATTTGTGATCGATTGTAAATCAAAATACAAATTCAAGACACATAATACCATACTGATGAATACACATCCGTAACATATATTGAACATTTGCAGGGCTTTAGAGGGTCTACGATCGAGCTGAAGCATTTGTGTTTGGAGTACATGACACCGTGGTTGGCCAACTTAGTTAGGTATGTATCAATTGACGGTATCACTTCGGCTTGAGAAGCTTCCTAAGATATAAAAATCCAAAAAAATATTACTACAGCATCTTACATTTCTTTATTAATGAAATTTACAAAAATCAGTAAGTCGCTTCTCAGTAATATTGTTACTAAGTAATATTTTGAAAGTGAAAAGGAACTGATATTATGATTTCTCGATTTTCACATAATTATACTTTTCCATCGAGTCACTGAAATTTAGATATCGCAGTTTAATCGGTGCCGATTGGTGGCTGCCTTCATAATACAAGATTTTGTTAATTATTTTTTAATCGAGCCGAGGTTATGCATAGAAATCGATAAAAACTATTCCCAATCTCTCCAGGTTCTGCAAGCCCTCCGACGAGTCCCGTCGTCAGAAACAAGTGGCGCAAATCCTGGAGAAGCTGATAACCCTCACGATTGAGGAGACGGAGATGTATCCGTCGGTGCAAGCCAAGATCTGGGGCTCGATCGGCCAAGTGCCTGAACTTATCGACATGGTCCTCGATAGTTTTATACAGAGGAGCGTTAACTCGGGTAAGACCTTAGGGGCTGAAATTTTAGAAGCATGATAGAACAATGAAAGAATGGTACAATGTCAATTTGGCTTGTCAAAAATAATGTGGATACAAATTAAAAAGTCCTTTGGCAACTTAGTATCAATAGATTAGAAAATGAAATATAGTTACACATTATACATGTTTTGACATTAGCAAAATTACTGGTGTAGCGGCGGAGTCATATTTCGAAAATAAGATTTCTTCTCGTCAAAAGAACTCGAATTGATAAGATCCTTTTTTTTATTTAAATTTAACTTGATCATGTAATTTTATTGTTACTTGTTTTTAATAATTATACAATCTTCGTTTCGCGTCATGAATTATCCATACATTGTCCTTGAATTTACCTCAAACTTCGAATATAGTTAAATTAATTTTACTTCTAGGTCTGGGTTCGCCTATGATAGAGATCATGGCAGACACAGCGGTCGCATTAGCGTCGGCCAACGTTCAACTAGTATCGAAAAAGGTCATTGGCAGGATGTGTCGGGTATGTATGAAACTGGCAAAAAAAATGTTTTGTGTCTATGAAATTCCACCTTAAACCATCAAGCACCCAAGCACCTCGACTATATTGCTAATGATGGCTTCAACAAATGAGGCGGTATCGAAAATTAATCAATTCACACTGCAGTAGCGTGATTCTAAATGTCAAACATACAGCGGGATAAAAAGGAAACTTTCTCTATACATTAGACACTGCTTTATAATATGAAAAAAGTTTGGATAATCCTTCCATGATACCTATATAATGTTTCATTTTAACGCACCACAAACACTATTCTAGCCTGTAAGGCATAACAGAAACATACCTTGTCCCATTTGTGCCAACGATAATTACTTGTTAAATTACAAATTTGTCATTTTGATTGACAAGCTAAACTGACAATAACATTGAGTTCTAAAACTCGAGCATTTATGAGGTCAACGAGTAAATGAAACTCTCTTGTCTGCACAGGCCCTATCCAAACTGCCTAACAATATCCTGGGTCCCGTCACCCCGGCCACTGTGAGTTCACGCATTTTTTTCTTTTTTTATTTTGTTTTTTTTAGCCTACGGTTATTAGAATTTACCACTAGCTTTCGCCACACCTATTTTACAATGATCGCTATTATGCGTGGTCAAATAAAATTTCGACATAAATAACAAAAAGATAATGATTCCCGCATCCAAAGCAATAATGATCTATAAAAAAATGTAATGCTTATAACATTATGTAGATTTTTTTAACATTATCTATTTATGTTTATAACGTAACAATATTATAACTGTATGTTTTGTGTAAATACACATTAAAAAAAAAATTTGTCAAAACCAAAATCATCAACCAATTAACTGACATTATGTTATTTTTTTTTTATTTGTATTTTTTTTGTTTGAGTCTCTTTTTTTACATTAATTTCGTCATTCTTTTTCATTAAAAACATATTGGCCGATTATCCAAAATTCCAAATTCCTTCCTTTGTTTATTATTTCTTTTTAAGAAGATTTTTTGAAAACTTATTATTACAATAATTTTATAAACTTTTGATTTGGCGGGCGAGATGACTACGACCCCAAATTAAAAAAGGATTTGTTAATAATTATTTATTACAGGAATATAATTATTTATATAAATAGTATACTTTTTATTTCGTAAATTGTTACATATAAAGTTATTTACGTAACCGCTTTTGATTTCATTTAACTAATATTTTTTTTCGGTGCGCCTAATCGAATGTTTCTATTAACCAAATAATACTGAAAAGTAACAGAATCAGTAATAAAAAGTCTATCCAAATATTCTAAAACAAGGAAAACGGAAATAATCGATCATCGAATTAAGTTTTTAAGTCTTAAACAGTAGATATTAGATGCTTACTTATGACACGTATAAATATAGGAAATGTTTGAAAACTTCGAAGTCGATATAACAACAATGAATTTAACGCTTGCATTTTTTAATCATTGTAGATATAAATAGACATAATAATAATCCAGAAATGTACTAGAAATTGTCCTATCTATTTAACATAAACAGCTATAATGATTTGTACCACGTGGTGACCATCACAGGTGGTGGACAAGACGTGTCACTCGCCCACTGCGATGCTGGAGCAGCACATGATGTGGGACGATATTGCTATACTCGCTAGATATTTGGTGAGTATGTTTTAAAAATATGTTATGTGGGTAATATTTAGGTGGGTAACTCATAAAATTTTCTTATTGGTCGATTTCAACAGTTAATCACCTTTGAGCGACTACAAGTATTTTCTTACAAAGCTGCAAATTGCATAAGAAAATAAATACCCTACTTCCCCCCCAGTTAATGCTGTCGTTCAACAACTGCCTGGACGTGGCTCGCCACCTGCCGTACCTGTTCCACACGGTGACGTTCCTGGTGTGCTCGGGCACGGTGTCCATGCGCGCCGCCACGCACGGGCTCGTCATCAACATCATACATTCGCTGTGCACCTGCACCACGCCCAGCTTCAGCGGTGAGTAGAGACGGTAGGGGGAAACTTACAAGATTTAGTGGTAAATAGAAAGGGTGGGGAGGCCTGGTTTTCAGTCTTACAAAATGAGCAGCAATCAATTACTATAAAAAGTGGGAAAATCAGAAAAAAGTTTGCAAAATTATTATGAATAGATTGTTAAAAAGAAAATCTGCCGGATTCGAACTCTCAGCACATCACCATCAGCCGTGTATTATATACTTGCCCACTGCTGGGCACGGGTCTCCTCTACTACTGAGAGGGATTAGGCCTTAGTCCACCACGCTGGCTTAGTGCGGATTGGCAGTCCGTTCCACACCCAACTAGGCTATCGACTGTCGGACTCTATGTCATAAATATTTCATTTGTAATTGAACGAAGTCCTTCATAGTTATTTTTTTTAGATAAGTGTGCGTAAGACACCCCAAAGTTTATAGTATACGTGTTCATAATATACGTGCCATTGGCGGTCTACGCTAATGTAGTACAAGTGTCTTGTACTTCTTCATAGTTCATATTTAATTCGCAAATAGTACCTTATTTGAAGATCAGCCTTGAATGTATTTATTCAAATTTAAATTTTCCTTCGCAGAGGAAACCCAGCGAGTCCTAATGCTATCATTGGATGAATTTGCCCTACCGAAGTTCTATCAGATGTTCGGCATTTCGAAAGTCAAGTCTGCAGCAGTTACTGCCTTCAGGAGTCCTTACAACAGACACACTAACGATTGGTAAGTGATGTAATTTAAATGACTATCGATTATTTCAATAATCCATAATTCCATCATTATTCGAATCTATGTCGCGAGTAGAATAAAAACATGGGTTTTTAAAACACTATACAGGGTGTTTTTGAAAGTTTGTATAAAATTTAACCATTTATTTATTACAACCTAAAGAGACGATAAATTGCCTTTATTACTTAATCTATAACTGTTGTGCTTTTGACGTTTTTATATCCTCATACCTGTAGATGTACGCATAGGTACATGTATCCATAATATTCAAACGAATGCTCCCGATATTCGTTCTCAGGTACTCGGACCACTCATACGCAGCGTGTACAGAGTCGGGCTCGTCGGGCAGCGCGGGGTGCTCGGCCCCCGCGCCCGCGCCCGCCCCAACCCCTGCGCCCACCCCCGCGCCCGCGCCCTCACAGTCCGACCGGGAGCGGCTCCCGCTGCAGTCCTTAGAGACTATAACAGACGCGTTACTGGAAATCATGGAGGCTTGTATGCGTGATATTCCGGATTGCGATTGGCTGCAGACTTGGTGAGGAAAATGCGACTTTATATTAGAGAAGTCAAGGCCAAGTGGTCAATGCAGTATCGATATTGACTGACTACTTTAAATTATGTCGATAACTATTTCTATACGGACTGTTACAAAATTTTGGTAAAAAAAAAACAAAACATAAAAACTCCAATAGACTGGATAACAGTACTTAAAACTGAATGTTTAGGATCCAGTTTAAATTATTTGTCAAATAAAAACTCATTATATTTCTAGGACATCGCTAGCAAAAAGCTTCGCGTTCTGTTTCAACCCGGCATTGCAACCGCGCGCTCTTATCGTATTTGGATGCATTAGTAAGTTAAATACATTACTAACCTATAATTATGTAAAGTTAGTATTTCTTTACCCATATATATTAAAAAAAAATCAAGCATATAAAAGTCGATAAAAATCATTAAATGAAATACAATATTTTGTGTTTCAGGTAAAAATGTAACGGATGATGATATGAAACAATTACTAAGGATACTAGTGAAGGCTTTGGAATCGTTCAATGATTTAGCACTTCTCGAGGCTATTATCATGTGCCTCACAAGACTTCAGCCGCTGTTACACCCTGTAAGTTTTATTATATACTAGCTTTTGCCCGCGGCTCCGCCCGCGTTATAAAGTTTTTCAGACTAAAGTTTTCCGTTATAAAAGTAGTAGTTTCCCGGGAGCCTATGTTCTTCCCGGGGTCTCAAACTGTCTCCATACTAAATTTTATCCTAATACGTTGGGTAGTTTTTGAGTTTAACACGTTCGGGCAGACCGATGCAGCGGGGGACTTTGTTTTATGATATATTTTTGTAGAACTCTTTAAGAGTAACAATCCCGTCATACATTATTGTTGCATAACTTTAACCGTTTACGCAGCGCACGCAACAGAGGCTCTCAAAACTAATAAATTGTCCCCGTTTTTGCATCATGTTTCGTTACTGCTCCGCTCCTATTGGTCATAGCGTGACGATATATAACCTATAGCACTCCAGGAACAAAGGGCTATCCAACACAAAAATATTTTTTCAGTTCGAACCGGTAGTACCTGAGATTAGCGATTACTGCTCCGCTCCTATTGGGCATAGCGTGATGATATATATAGCCTATAGCATTCCAGGAACAAAGGGCTATCCAACACAAAAAGAATTATTCAGTTCAAACTCCTAGTTTCTGAGATTAGCCATTACTGCTCTGCTCCTATTGGGTATAGCGTGATGATATATAGCCTATAGCACTCCACGAACAAAAGGCTATCCAACGCAAAAAGAATTTTTCAGTTCGGACCGGTAGTTCCTGAGATAGGCATTACTGCTCCGCTCCTATCGGGTATAGCGTGATGATATATAGCCTATAGCACTCCACGAACATAGGGCTATCAAACGCAAAAAGAATTTTTCAGTTTGGACTGGTAGTTCCTGAGATTAGCGCGTTCAAACAAACAAACAAACAAACAAACTCTTCAGCTTTATATAATAGTATAGATTATTTTTTACAATATGTATATGTATATACATAGTGATTTTTTTTGTGTATGCGAATGTTAGACAAGGAAAAAATATATTCTTCCGGATTTTAAATTATAATTTTCTCGCAACGTTGAATTTGTAGCCGTCATGGAGAGGGACTGAGTTGTTGGTCGTCCAAAAATTCGAAGTTACAATATCTACCCATATTTTACAATTAGTAAAGTTCATTGCATATTTAACCGATTTCAAAAAAAGGGGGAGGTTATCACTTCCCTTGTGGTCTCATATTAATTTCATAGTTGTTGGACCCTTGACTTCGGAGATACATTAGAAAACTCTTAAAATGATGTCGTCAATGTATACTGATTTTTACTAACAGAAAAATGCAAAGAATAAAATCTTTTTAACAAAAAGTTTAATCGCTTTCGAAAACCACTAAAAAACAACAAATAATTTAACATTAATAATATAATCACATCATATTTTTTTTTTTTTTTTTTTATTTTTACATAGGCTTCGCCAATCCACAAAGCGTTGTTTTGGGTGGCGCTGTCTGTCCTACAACTGGACGATCCTACATTGTACGCAGCGGGACTCGCTTTGATGGAGCAGAATATCCACACTCTGGACTCTCAAGGACAGTTTGATCATAAGGTATTGTAATTAATATAATAATAATATCAGCCCTGTATTATATACTGTCCCACTGTTGGGCACGGGCCTCCTCTACTACCGAGAGGGATTAGGCCTTAGTCCACCACGCTGGCCTAGTGCGGATTGGTAGATTTCACACCCCCTCGAAATTCCTATAGAGAACTTCTCAGGTATGCAGCTTGCCTCACGATGTTTTCCTTCGCCGTTAAAGCAAGCGATAATTCACAACGAAAACACACATATTTTTTTAGAAAAATCATAGGTGTGTACCCTTGGCATTTGAACCTACAGCAGCAGCAGTCCGTTCCAAAACCAACTAGGCTGTCGCCGCCTATTATTGTAATTAATATACATTTACTTAATTATCTGCGAATATTGAGCTAGAAATGGAGACTTATTGTGCCTGGTTAACGCCGGAACTTTGTTACGACGTAGAAGTTCCAGCATATGTCTGTTCATAATGTTTGAAATTATGAATCAATGCTCATCCATGAATTTTTATTACATTTAATGACAATTTAATCTGATGTTTAGAGAATAGAAAAATATAAATAGAAAATCAATAAATTAAAATGTCTGTTAACAAGTATAATTTTAAATTTGTTTTTTGTCTTAATAGACGTTGGAACAAGTCATGATGGAAACTCGAGAACCTCTGGAGTGGCATTTCAAGCAATTGGATCATGCTGTTGGACTGAGGTAAGTTTAGTTATACATAATATTGCGATCGCAGAAATGATTTGGCTCATGGACTAGATGAAAAGTGTTACACACACATACACAAACGCACACACGTACGCACGCACGAGCACACACACACACACACACACACACTCACACTCAAACGCGCGCGCGCACGCACACGCACATGCCTTTTATTCTTGAAGGGGTAGGTAGAGTCGCAACTGGTGCACTCACATTTCACCGTGCGTATTCCGTATCATGATGTACTAAGTGGTGAACTTATCGTCACATCGAGAATCAATATCAGACTCCGGGCTAATACTCAATAGAAAACCCTAACTCAGGGACTGAATTAGAGAACCGTAATATATAACTGTATTACCGTAATACAACTATGCTACCGAAGCATTCACAATAAAAAAACATTCTTATGTAACAAACACTGTTTTTTTTCTAAAACTATATCATATTACATTGTTGGAATACAATAAGTTTTGTATAATTAAATAAATCGTGTTGCACGTTTGTAATGACAACGCGAGTCCGCTTGTGTCCCCGTAGCTTCCGCTCGAACTTCCACTTCGCGCTGGCGGGGCACCTGGTGAAGGGCTACCGGCACCCCGCGCCGGGCACGGTGTCGCGCACGTGCCGCGTGCTCGCCACGCTGCTCGCCATCACGGCGCGCCGCCACCGCGACAAGTTCCACGTCACGCACGACACCGTCGCCTACCTCACGGGTACGCACTACGCACTCCTCTCTAGCCTAGTGCGGGTTGCCGTATACATACCTTAAAGCATTATGAGGAACTTCTCAAGTATGTGGTTTCCTCATGATGTTTTCCTTTAGCGTTAAAGCAAGCAATATGCCACAATTTGGAATAATTGAAGGTACATGTTGTTGGGTTTTGCTGCTGACGTTCATATCGTCAGTCTGTTCCACTCCCGACTGAAGTACCGCCGGTTGTCAATAAAATCAACAATTAATCAATAAAAATGTCAAAACAAATTTATATTTGGTTTAAATATGATACCGCTATTTTGAAACATCCTGTACATAATTCAAATATATAGTAAAACAACAATATTAAATATAACTGCGAATAGAAAGATTCTGATGACTATTTGTTTGATCTTTCGCTGATATTTTTATGATTTTCTTTTACGTCCGATCTGGTAACAAGTTTGCCCGGACCACTTATAACATGACATCGTTAAAATTCAAACTGTAAACAAAGTGACGCTTTAAACTTGTAGTTCTCCAAAGCCTTTAGACACGTAGAAGTATATTTATAATGATTGATTAGTCCAGTTATTGATTATTTTCAATCCTACAGCTCTAGTGTGTGTGAGTGAGGAAGTCAGATCCCGGTGCCACGTGAAACATTCCCTACCCAAGTGGTTGCCGGATAACTGCGACCACTATTGTCCTACCACAGATCTGCACCAGGTAAGTAATCACACAAATAATGATACTAGATTTACTAATGAACTTTAGATAAATGATAATTATTAATTATGGCGTGTTCTGGATTTGCTAAGTCAATATATAAATCCATTGAATTAATGGTCAAATATCGTTAATATTTTTTATTTAATGAAAACAAATGCCACAAATCAAGTAATTCCGAAGTTGAATATTTCAACCCCTTTTTGAAATTAAACTGCAATAAAAGCTGAATGTTTCTACATATTATACAACAAATAGAACTAGAATATCTTTAAATGATGTGTCTCAGTCGTCGCTGCTCATCCAGCCGACGCCGTCGACGCAGTCTTGTCAGAGTCGGCGGCAGAAGTCGTGGGATGTGTTGGACCAGGCCGCGATATCTTCGGCGCATGGAGGTACGTCTGTCAAGGCATTTTATGTTTTCAACGATTTGAAACTAGGTATATAAAAGCTTAAGTAAGCCCTTAGCCCTAATTCCTTTTCCTTGTCTATTAAAGCGAGGGTGTTCTTATGATTTTTCTGGTCAGTGGCGGATTTAGGGATAGCGAACAGGGTAACTGCCCAGGGCTACGGATTTTAGGTACATTGTGCCTGTAAGGGGCACGAAGAGAAAGTCTATACCCGCCTTTGGAAATCTGGTAAAAACGTTTCGCTATAACTTCCATCTAGAGCCACGTGTAAGGCCGCCACTGCTTCGAGTAAGGATAGTGATCACTAACTTCGGGGTGTCTTTCTACTTTCTCATTTCCTTATCTATGGATTAAAAAAACACATGCCAATATCAACTATATAATTTTCAACTATTGATAATTTTTATTTTTCCATTCAAACCTATTAAAAAACAACTTCTAAAAACTTAGAAAATTCGATTTCTTATTCAAAGCTGGTAATTAATCTTATTGTCATATTAAAAATTCCTAAGGAAGCATTAGAACTTACTATCCTAAAATGCGGGTAAATTTACAAATGATTTTATTATGTAGGCCGATCACCTACTATGCAACAATCGGGAAGCGGTTGCCACAGCCCGCACATGGTCACGATGCCTCATCAGGTAATATCATATCATGCTATACCGTATCACGTATCATCACATCATAGTTAACACATTATATGACTTATCACAATATGATTGTATTAGTATATAGCATAAAACAATTTATGAGTGTATGTTACAAAACATATTTTCCATTTTTAATTTGATTTTTATATAATGTAAAATTAACTATTATGGATATTTTATTTATAGTCCGTTGTCTATGTTTTAAAATAATATTATAATGAATAAGGAGTAAGACTATATTCCTAAAACCTATAATATGATAACATGTTGTGATAAGTCTTTTGCAATTATCATCATAACTTCGGTTCCAAAGTGAAGTCAGTACTTAAAATAAAAATCTGATGAAATGCGTATTACATATTAATTAATAATTAAATCTACATATTACTGTGTATTTATATAGTGAATATAAATTTTGATGTGTAACTCAAATTTTCAAATTGCCTTTATACACTTTGGAGCTGTTCAAATATCGATAATCTCATTAATTTTGTCTGTGTTTAGTACGTACGGCAGTTTCCATATTACATAAAACCCGCTCCGAAGTTATTTAACGTTTAAACATATTATTACAACTTCAAAGCACAGAAATGGTCACCCATGGTTAGCAGGATTCGTTTCTTTAAGATGGTTCATCATCAGCCCTGTATTATATACTGTCCCACTGTCGGGCATGGGCCTCCTCTACTACCGAGAGGGATTAGGCGTTAGTCCACGACTCTGGCCTAGTTCGGATTGGTAGACTTCACACACCTTCGAAATTAAGATGGTTATTCATCGCCATTATCTGTTCTATTTAAATTCAAATTCCTACAATCTTTAACTGATTTCCTTTAAAACTAAATTCTAATAATAATACCAGTCCTGTATTATATACTGTCCCACTGCTGAGCACCGGCCTCCTCTGATTAGGCCTGATTAGGCCTTGGTCCACCATGCTGGCCTAGTGCGGATTAGCAGAGCTCACATACCCTGAAAATTCTTAAAAAATCTTAGATATGCAGGTTTCCTCAAAATGTTTTCCCTCACCGTTAAAGCAAGCAATAATTCACAGAGTATGCACACATGACTTTAGAAAAGCCAGAGTTGCGTGCCTTTGGGTTTTGTAACTGCGGATATAAGTCTCGGCAGTCTGTTTCCCTCCCGACTAGGCTATCGCCGCATTTGAAATTCTAGTACCCTTCCATTATTTCGGAGCTGGTTATCCATCTTAATTTCATTTTGTCATCAAAAGTCTGCGTTTGGGGAAGATAATATACTAAAATTTAAATTATTAATAATACTGTATGGATATTTTCGATATTTTTTATTGCCTGATCTTTTAATCGAAGTATCTCGCTACGTTTAAGTCCATTAAACCAATAAAGCAATAAGGTTCAAAACAGTGGCTTCGAGCTACTAGGTGAGTTAACAAGTCATAGAAAATCACCATAAAATTATTAAAAATGATGGTTCTACTATTCAATTTTATTAAACACTTTACCTCTGAATAATTAAATCTATATTTGTCCTAATGTCAACCAAACACAGACTCGGATTGATCGCATCAGTAGTATTGTCATATGAGCTTATGTGACTATCAATTTGTAACGTTCTTATACAGGGTGTTTTATTTACAGTGTATATGGTATTTCAGTCTAAATATATTTGTAACAATATAAACTATCAGTTTTGATAGAATATGTCACGTGACTTATTGGATAAACCTTGTTTCTCAAGCAATAGGTAGATGTTACGTTTTTAAACATTAAGTGGACGTTATTTTTGGGGTGCTACTATACTATTTCACACTTTTAAAACACCTGGTATAAAAGGAAATTAATTATGATAAACAAAAATTTTGGACAGTTAAAGTGGTATATCCACACGATTTAAACTGCCATTTTGATTTTAGGAGAAAATACTAGACTTACCCCATTCAAAGAGAATATAATTATTTTCCTAATCAAAATTGTTTCCTCTCACATTAAAACTCATTATCCATCACTAGTTAATTGTTATACAGTATTATATGTTGTTACTATTTCCTATGGCTGATGGAAGATATAAAAACAAGATATGCTTGTATACTGCGTTTAATAGTAACCTGCGCATCTTGTAATTAATTTGAAAAATAATTACCTTTGGTCGTTGGAATTTAATATCAACCTTTATGTCCATACTTAAGAAACAATTTGCATTGAATTCGAGATGAAAAGATTCAAAAACTGCGATTGATTGAAAAACGGGGTAATAATTAAAAATGCTATATGATAAGTTATATATTTCGTGTTTTTTGTACCTATATCGGAACAAACATTGTATTTGAAAATATTTTCACTTTTTTAATTCCAATTTAAAGCAGTGTATAAGCACATTCTTCACAATAAATTTAACCAGTAAAGTGAAAATCTTCCAACAACTATACATATTTAACTGTTATCTCTTTCAGTACGTAAGAGCAGTATGTTCATGTATTTATCTATAATCATGTTGTGTTTTTTCCACGCCACTTGTTTCGGATATGAAATACCTTGTATCGTTCGTATTGCATCGTATAATTTGTGTCATCCTCTCACCCCTAATGGTGTTTGCGTATATATTCGTTATTTTCAAATATATTATTGTAACTGCTATGTATTATATATTGTGTTGGTTATATTTATGTAATATTCATAATTGTTTTTAATATTTGAATAATTCGCACGAATACAAACGAACATTACGCAAATAAATCACTTTCTTTCCAATTATACAATTGATGTTGTTTGTTAATTCCAATTACAATTTTATTAATGCTACTTTATACCCGTTATAACTAATGACGCATCAATTGTACCCATTTTTACCCCGTTTTACTTAGCGCTTTTTGCATCGCTTGTGTGTAGACTTCGGCTAGAATGCTTTTCAAAACGCAGCGATCTTTTTCGGTGCCTACGTCTAAAGACTCCATTGGACCTCCAAGGGTATATATACTGCCTAAGGGTCAAGATAAAGCGCACTACTTTAGATAACACAAATTTTCCGTTGAACATTGGGGATCTGTCAAAACTAACTGATCGTTTCCCATTATGATAATAGCTTACCGTTTCATAATGATATGTGGTATACCTTATAGACCAAAAATAGATAAAATTAACCCTAAAATATTCCAACGTAGAAAACCTTTCTAGTCAATGGAAGTTTTAGCTCCCTCAAGCAAATAAAACTACGTTCCAACCTCGTAAAGTGCAGTACGTCTGTCTTATAAATTAATATCTGCTAGTGGATCTTGTTTCCGAAAGTCCAATGTGTATGTACATACTGCCTCTTTTAAACTATTGGCGAATATTTCGCCGAATAAATACGACTATACTATACTAGTTATGACTAGCGAATACACCCGAATAAGCTTATACATTCGTGTTCGTGACTATTCGTCTCTACTCGGCAAGTGTCTAAATCAGATGTGATTCTTAATGGTTATTTTGAACTTTATGAACTATAGAAGTGTCTATAATTTGGCTAACTATGGCTACCCTAGTGATAAATAATTATATTACTGAATAATTAAGGTGGTACTTGTTTTTGAGAATAATAAACTATTATGTTGATGGCGATATTATTGAGGTAAAATATACAAAACAATGTCAAGAATAATTTGCAAATTGTAATATGATGTAACTTTTAATTATATTGTAGATTTTACCCCAAAAGTATACATAGCTAGATTATAAACTACTGAATTTTTGACAAATATCTTGGATTTTTATAAATGTTTGTAAAGTCCCTTAACGCAACCTTTAGTGTACCCCAGCACAGTGACCTACCCATTAAACCCGCATGGTTTGATAAATACCTGACACTGTAACCAAAGACATAGCAATGAAAATTAGCAGCAAACACGATCTTTATTGGTCGGACAAATGCAAAGCAATTAATAGAACACTGGCAAAAAATTAAAAATATATTTTTAGCACTTCACGAGTTATAAATAACACAAAAATCACAAAGAACGAACAAGCATACAATCAACACTAACCTCAGAAAAATGCCTAATGCTTAATGACAATATAAAGAGCTTAAAAGTTTTGCAAGTCCACTTTAGATGCTTTAGTAATTAAAAGTTTTGAATTTACCCCATAATTTGAAATTGGTACCCCATGCCTAAATAGATTATAGATATGTTGATTGTGTGATGCCTAAATTACTGAATACGTGTATATAAATGTTTAGAAATTCTTTTTAAGTAGCTATATTCACCCGCTTTAAAAATAAAAGGATATTTACAATTAATACGATATTAAAAAAAGTGTTGCAAAAACTTAATTTAATATAATTCTTTCTTTTATCAAAGCTTATGTATCGGGTCAAAAAGTTAACCATAGTTATACATTTACACCAAAGGACTGGCATCACACAACAACTCCCCCAATTTAATCCAAATTAAAAAGAAATGGCTATATTTGACTATAGGACAGCGAAGGTCGTGCGCACAGCATGCAACACGGTGCCACCGGTGACGCGGCGAGGCCTGATCTCGTTGGAGACGTTGATAGTGGGCTCGACGTGAGTAAAAATCTTTACAAAGTGGCAAAATAAGTGTGCTTCATTTTACAATGTCTTCATGAATATAACGGTGGTAATATATTGTATTTAGAATTCATTTCATTTACGTTCAATGAAAACAACATTTCTGAAATTAGTACAGCATAAAACACATACATTATTTTCTCATTGTTTGACAATGTATATAATTTTTTTAATTAAATACAGGTCCTAGAAATAATACAAAAATGTAGATTTTAAAACATAACATTAAAGTCTTGTTTGCATACGATTGAATAGGTAGTCGATGATGACGGTAGAGGATCGCCGGGCAGCACTGATGACACCACTGAGCGACCTTCGTCAACTAAATCTGGAGACAGCGACTACCCTGAGACTTCTACTAAGGTATTAATACATATTTATGTATGTTGTACGGTGGTTCTCTCCGTTCGGGGAAATCGTGAATCGGAACAATTTAAAAATACTTTCCATGTGAATATTCGAACAATTATTTTTTATAGTAATCTTTGCACCCCACGCCTTATTAACCAGGTAATTTTAGAACATTAAAATACGTAGTAACTGATATAAAAATTATAATATGCCCATTTTCTCACTACCCTCAGCGGTCCAAAACGTACCTTGCCCTAATAATTTTTAAATATCTTCCAAAAACATTGTTCATAAATCTTGAATAAAATATATTTTACTGACAAGACATTAGTGGCAGTTTTTAGGTATAAATCATATAAGATATTCGTTTAATTATTCTTGCACTGATTTTTAAACTTTTACCACAATTTTTTTCTCATTTAACTCAGCTGACTTTGTCACTGCGATTACTAAGTTCTATTTATTTTCTATAATCTGTGACCCGACCTATACCCTAGCGGCGGATCAGTCGCGCCGACAGCGCCGGCGAGAACGGACGTAACTGTAGTGTTGAATAAATTATAGACCATTATTACGTGAGTTTTTAAGATTACCACGATCGGCTGCTCTTTACCATCCACGCAATAACCAGGTAAATACAGTACTATGTTACTCTATTATTTGATTATTTTATTCCTTTCGTGAATGTACATAACGCTAATAATATAAAAAAGGCTTTATACTTATTGTTAATTAATTAAAAATCAAAATGATGCCAAATCTCATTCCACTCAATCTCATTACCAGGATTTCCTCTCAGATTTATTTCAGGCGGTAATGAGAGTGTAAAGATGGTTATGAGACAAAAATGCACGAAAAAATTTTGTTGTTATTTAACCTTTTTAACGTTATAACAAATATCCAAATATATTTTATAGTTAATAATTATAACTTTAATAAAAGTAACTTTAATAATTACAGACTTTAACAACCTCAGAATTAATAAAATTGTTCTTTTTCAGTAAAAATACTAGACAGGCAATGGCAAAACCAAAAAAAGTTATGACTAAGGAAGAAAAAATGGAGCAGGCTAGACTTCACAAAAGACAAGTTTATGCTGAAATAAAGAAAGATCCTGAAAAGTATGCTCTACAGAAAGAAAAGGATAGGCAACGATATCTCAAGAGAAAAGAACAAAAAAAAATCAAATTAGTTGGAGACATGACGCCACGACAGAAGAGAAATCAAAGAAAACAGTGGAGGGAGAATTCACGACGTTACTATGAAACAAAGAAGAAAAGTAGAACCATTCAAGAACTAATAATTGAAGATTTGGATTCTTTATCGAGAAATACAGAAAGTCCAGCAACGACTGTAGATCCATTAGCTGGCCCCTCAAACCTTACTCTGGATACCAATAATGAAACAAATAACCCCAACACCTGTAATAAATGTCACAAGAAAAAAATATATATTAACAAATTACGTTATCGAAATAAAAGAAAAATTGGAATATTAAACGCCCAAATAGAGAATCTACAGAGAGATAAGAATAACCTTAGAAGAATCCTGCTAAAATTATTACAGATCAATAGAAAACAAAAGAAAGAAATAAAAACACCTATACAAATAAAAATAGAAAATATTAATAAATACGTAGACGGACAAAAACTTGAAGAAGTGAAGAAAGAACTGGCTTTTGGAGAAATTTTAAATTCAAGTTTAAAGGATCATTACAAACAAATTAACAAAAAAGGAAAACGTTTATTTAGTGATGCCATACTAAAGCAAAGAAAGCGGCTCAAGAAATATAATATTTTAGGAAAAGTAAAACCATTTACAATTAAAAATAAAAAGGAGGCATCTATTAGATCTGATAAGAGAACTGACAATTTGAAAGTACTGATAGAACATTTCCTGGAAGAGGATGTTAATAGTAGAATTTTGCCAGATAAAAAGGAATACATTACAAGAAAAGGTGTAAGAAAACAAAAAAGATACTTGAACGATAATCTACTTCATTTGCATAAGAAATTTTTAGCGAACCATAATCAAAACGTAAGCTACTCGACGTTCTGTAAATACTGTCCGTTTTGGGTATTACGCCCAAATAACACCGATAGAAATACCTGCTCTTGCAAAAAACACGTAAATATGGATTTGATACTAAAAAGTCTTCAAAGATACAATATTTTAAAGGAAGCTAACGGAATGTCTCTTCTTCTTAGCTTATGCTGTAATATCAATGAAGAGAATTGTATGAATAGATCATGTGAATGCTGCAAGGATAGAGTTTTAAATTATGGAGAATTTGAAAATGACAAGACAATAAAATATTATCAATGGTGTACTACAGTTGAGAAATATATGTCTAAAGGTCAAGAAAAGAAGAAAGTCGTATCCAAAAAAGTACAGTTACAAGATTTACCTTTGAATGTTATAAAAAAGCTAGAAGATTCTATTCCCGCCTATTTTGCTCATTGCAACAACGTCATGCGACAATACAATACCATCAAAATGTTAAAATCAACCATAAGTCTTGCAGAAGCGGTTATACATGTTGATTTTAGCGAAAATTACAGCTTGAAATACAATGAAGAAATACAAAGTGTCCATTTTGGTGGCAGCCGCAGTCAGATAACTTTACATACATCTGTTATTTACTTGTTAGATCCAGAATTGGGAACACATAAAACACAAAGTTACTGTACTCTTAGCGAGTGTAATAGGCATGATGCGGCGGCAATTTGGGCTCACCTTATTCCACTTATAGAGTATATATTAGACATCTCACCCATGTTAGACGGTTTACATTTTATCTCGGACAGTCCATCTAGTCAATACCGGAATAAACATATGTTTTATGCCATCAGCCAGTTATACCGAGACTTTCCTCAGATTAAAACAGTAACTTGGAACTACTTGGAAGCCGGCCATGGCAAGGGCGCTCCAGATGGAGTAGGTGCGACTTTAAAAAGAACAGCTGATCAAATTGTTGCCTTTGGTTCTGATATTGCAACATTCGATGATTTTGTAAAAGCTATTAAAACGCGGATCAAAAATATTAAAATTAATATTGTGACTGAAGCAGAGATACTCACAAGGACTTTTCCCATCGAAATCAAATCTTTTAAGGGAACAATGTCGGTACACCAAGTATTATGGTCTGCAGGATGCCCTCGCATGTATTTTAGAGAGTTAAGTTGCATTATCTGCTCCAACGATACCATATGTCGTCATGGGTATCATATTGGCTGTCTCGATACACTTGGTATGATAGATACAAATTCACAAAACGATAACGTTTATCTCGAGCAGTTCATTGAAGAAAATACATCGGCTGGTGCACTTCAAGAAACGATTAACTTCAGTAATATATTAAGTCCTGTTGCTAGTAAATCAGATGTTTCAATAAAACCAAAATCCAATGTGACAGATATTAATGACATAGAAAATATTGGGATTAATTCTACTGCTGAGCTTGAAAATGAATCTCGAGTGCAAATATTATCAAATATAAGATTACCTAATTGGTCAAACACTAGTTTTTATGGACGAAAAAGTAAATTAGCAAAATTTCAGCAAAATTTTGAAGAGTTTGTGTCCGACAAACCCAGTGGTAGTAAATACTTTGAAAAACCTCGTTCATTTAGTAACATCAAATTTAATATTGTGAGTGACAGCGATGACGATGATGATTTAAAAATTTTCTAAAAAGGCTTTCTATACTTACTACTATAATTTTTGTTGAACGTCTACTAATCTAACCGTCTCAACATCTACTAATGTTAGTGAGTTAAAATTAAAATTAGTTGTTTATTGAAAGAATAGTTAAATCGGAATAACTATTGTTTTACTGTTGATTACTTATTATTAAAACTGCATCGGTGTTGTTTTCAATTAGATTGAAATGGATGTAGAACATTACAGTCATAAGAAACTTCATAATATAAAAGACTGATTTGTTTGTGATAATATTATTAATATACTAAGACATTTGTGATGATAAGCATTTATGTAGTACCTATACGATCTTAAAGTCTGATTCTATGTTTCTAATAGTTGATTATATAATATGTAAGTCAATGAGAATAAACACTTGTCAAGTAAATTTGATAAAATAAGTTTATGTATGTTAGTATTTTTGGTATATTTTTATTTTTAGGGCTAATTTCTATGAATAAATACAATAGTACTTACTTAATGCTATTTTATTTAGTTATAAAGTGTAGAATATACATTTTCATCAGATTTTCTCATTACCGGCGGCTTATTTCACTACCGTCATTGGTACATTCATTACCGTAAACAGTCATTCTCATTGCCGTTTTAAACACAAATTTCAATCTCAATTATCTCAAAAACTATGAACACCATCCTTGTAGAAACCATTTTTTTATATTCTTGCATACCTAGATTTCGTGAATAAGGCAAAATAATGCATATCTATGATATTCTTTCACGATTTGAAAAAAATGCTCAATTTCCCCGAATTTTGAGAATCACCGTGTATGTGATGGACATGATGATCAGTGATAATAAATACCACAGCTTGGGTCTTAAAGCTGTAAAATGATGTATATCCATTATCATTATAGGGTTTGTTCCATTAGTTAAATGATAAACACGCGAAACAGTAGCGCACCATCGCTGACTCTAAAATATTTTACGTAGACATTTGTCTACGAGTATCGTTTGTAGCTTACTCATAAGTTATAAATAACCTTCGCTAAAATCGTAATAAAATTACCTTTACAGCAGGCCTCCACAGACAAGGACACTACATCAACTCCAGAGAGTAACTGCTTATTAGATCCGTCAGTGCTGTCCGATTTCACCACACAGGCTTTAGTGTTGACGGTGCTGGCTACGCTAGTCAAGTATACCACAGGTTAGTGATATTTCGATCTTTTTTATACGTGCACGGAAGAGTGACCCACTCCATCTGATGGTAAGTGGAGTGATGTCCAATAGAATGTCGACTGACGAGAGATGATTACCCCTCCACAGTGGGCACAATTGTGCCGGCCTGTTGGAACCGGTTATACACAGGCTGATTTCGGAACGCGACACACTTATTTGGGCTACTATGGCGGGATTAAACACATTGCGTACGGTGGTCGCTTTCTGAGCGCATATAAGCTATCATCCATAGCTCATGAGCGCAGATCGTGGTAACCATTTATTATCAGGCATGCCACTAGCTCATCTATTGCTCCCCACTTGTAATAAATTAAGTTGTAATATTTGTAAACACTTAAATAAAATATTAATAGTAGTATTTATTGTTTTAGACGAGAACGAAATAAGGATACTGTATCAGTATTTGGCTGAAGGGTCCGTTGTGTTCCCGAAAGTATTCCCGGTCATGTAAGTTGTCCATTTTATAAAAATAAATGTTTTATGTTTCTACAGTTCATATAACATGAAGCAGTAACACCCCAATAACTGTCAAAATGTTCTAGGTTTTATAGATTTTTAGTTACATTAAAGTGCTTATAAATTTCATGTGCATACAAAGACTTTACGAAAATAATTGTCAATTTACCCCATTGACGACTACCCCATTAAACTTTTTGATGTGTATTTACCCCAAATTTTACCCACATAGCCACAGCCTGCTGGACATGAAGATCAACCACGTGCTGATGCATTGCCACGACCAGGTCATACTGAGCGCGGTGCAAAGCATCATACAGGTGTGTTTAGAATGAGAAACTAAAAAACTTACTCTAAAATTTTCACGTTTGACTTTACGAAAAGAACTTAATAATTTTTTTTTACAGTCCTTAAATATCTAGTAGCAAAGCCTTATTTTAGCTAGGTTTGTTTGCGTCTCCATTTGTGTGAACATTATTAAAATAAAGTTTCACATGTATCCTAAATTTTGCTAAATAACCAGTGTAATAAAACTGTAGACTTTAATGAGCATGACATGAAGTCTATTTTAGGCAATACTTTTTTTTGTCAACACGCGCATAGATTAACCCGTAACTGTGAGAAAAATGGAAAAACTAACAAACACACCTTCATCTTTATATAATTGGATTGTGTGGTAAAGTTGCTTTTCTGTTCTAGAACATGATAGCGTCGGAGGACGCGAGTCAACAGCAGCTGCACTACATGCAGAGCTGTGGATTCGGCGGACTGTGGCGGTTCGCCGGACCATTCACGAAGGTAAGTTATAGTATATATATTGGATTTCTTGGATCAAGAGATAACTAAAAATATTGGTGCTGTATTTTAATTTTAAGTAATCATTTAGACCATGGATTGTTTAGATTCACACCGCAACTATTCTGCCATTTTTGCGTGTATACATCTGAACTAGAAAGAAAACCCGGTTTAGATATTTTTTTATGTGACTGATTTAAGAAAAGTAAAATATTAAAACCGCGATAAAATTCGTAAAATAGTTTAATTTAAATGACTGATTTAAATAAATCACCCCAATCGCTAACTTCAGATCGACCGTGAAAACGGGCCAATCAGAATAAAGATATTTTAAGACACATAGATGACTTGTTTCCATTATTCCATTATTATAAAGATCGATTTGCAACTAGCTATCTGATTGTATTTTATTCAAAACACCATCCGTAGATGAGAAGATGAAGAATGAGATCGTTTATAGATTTAATCTGTTAGGGAAAACAGATCCTAATTTGTCTACCATCTCTAATGAACTTGTAGAACCAATGCACAGCGGAGAGCAGCGAGCTGTTCGTGAACTGCCTGGAGGCGATGGTGGAGACGTGCCTGCCGGGCGGCGACGACGCGCTCACCCGCGCGCCGCCCCCCGACCCCGACCACGACCACGAACACCGCAACACTGGTGAGAACGCTCTTCATACTTACTGTTCAATGACGATATCATAAACTTAGAACCTACTCGTCTGGGAATTGAACCTAATACTTCCTAATACATGTGCTAGAACGCCGCAAATCTGGTGAGTATGGATACAAAACACCATATTAGTTCAAAGCAGATTTCAAATCGTAGGCAACGTTAGCTTGTCATTTGAATTGGGCTTTTTAGGGCTGCCAATAATCTAAATACTACAGATTCATGTTATTCCATATCTACAGTTACAGGTGTCCACAGACAAGCGACGCTGTACTGCACCACGCAGGAGACATAACAGGACATGCAGGACTGAACCCGCGACCCTGCCTCCTGACTACACAAGTCGGAGGACGCCGCCGGACAGATACTGGCGGCGTTCAGGGCGTGTCGGCTCATTTGACAACCCTACATTTGTAAGAGGGTAAAAAAATGTCAAGATGACAATTGTCGAGAAAACTCGTGTAGACTTTAATGTTGTAGTTAGATTGCTGATAACTTGCGCCTGTTATGGCTTATCGGATTATTTGACAACTCTAGACTTGTAGGAAGGTATAGATTAACATTTTGACAGCTGTCAAAATAAAATTGGGGTTTGCATACATCGTCGACATTAGTGGCTTAACAAGCTTAAAGTTGAAAGGTGTATTGTTATTATTACTCAAAAATTTAATCATATCATCGGTGCCAGTGGCTGCCATGATTTATCGGACTTATTTAAAGCTGTAAGAAGCTTGACGGTTCACTAGAAATATTGAGGGAGGAAGTATTAAATTCTGATTAAGTATTTTCGAAATGTCGCTTGCATTTCCCTAAAACAATTAGATTATTGACATTTATACAGCCCCAATGCTTCATAACAAGTGCACGTTATATCTAGACTCTCTAAACGATAACTTTGTAAATTTTCAACAGCAACTGATTTTGACAGCTGTCAAACAGTAAAGTGACATCTGCAATCAAGCGCACATTGAATTTGACAACTGGTAATGTCAAAATTGATAAAATTTTATCGCACAAAATATAATTTAGTGATAATTTTTTATTGTTTACAATATATAACTACATTATGTACTCCGATAACGCAATATACATTTTATTTTTCAATAATACTTGCAGACTACAAACAAGCGTAGATTTTACACAACATTTTAATTTGTCAGTAACTTTCAGTCATAAACTGTTTAGTGTCGTGTATTTCAATGCTATTTATTCTAATTTCAACCTTAAATTTACAGTAAAAGATCACTAATAAGTCATAAACATAACTTAATTTCATTACCAAGTCTGCAAGTTCAATTGAAAAATATAGAAGTCTCTTTGGAGACAACTTAAATGATTTCTTAGTGAGATTAGCGTGTATTTTGCCCTAAAAAGAATAACATACTAATAAAATAGCTTAAATGATTGCTAGAATAAAATCATAAAATTTTTGATAAGAACTTATAACTGATTGTGACTAATAAAGCTATCTTTGACAAAATTCAAAGAGACATTCATGAATACTCTGAAATGTGTGCTCTTCTATATTCTATGAGGCTAGACGGGTCTTCATGAGCCGTGGAATATGCTGCGTTCGATTTAATACTTTATAATTCAGTTAAGAGGGCGTTATTTGCTTTGGCAAGGTAGTAATTCCTCATTGCCATGTGGCCAAAGCCAAGAAAGTAATTAAATACAGACGGCTTATTCTTTATGCCACTTGTTATTACAATGCGTAACAAGCACGTAACGCAACGCGTCACGTTTAAGACTATAAATCGGCATACAGAATACCATTCCTCGGATTTCACGATGATGATGTAACATGGCCGTGCTACGAGTTTAAAACGTAGAGAATAAGGACCCTTGATATATGGGACGGAAAACGCGGTTTAGATTAATGCGTACATCAGGTTAATGTCAATTGCGGGTAACTTTAACCGCTGTTTGACAAACTATACTGAACTTGTCTTTATCGGTGGATATTAAAAAAAAATATAATGAATGAAACAAAATAGTGTGCTACATTATTTTATATATTTAGGGCACAGTGATATAAATTATGCACAAAAATTAGTACTAAAATAATGCCGTGTATATGACGTCATAACACGTCATGTAAGTGACCATAGACGTAGAAAGGGTAACGGAATGAATTTTTTAATATTTACAACACTAAAGAGACAGGTAACTGGGCCGCAGAAACTATTTTATAATATAAATATTTTTGTGTGAATATTTGTAACGTCACGTATCTACATTTTCATAATGAAGGAAAAAGGTACAACCCTATTCTTTGTCTATGGGCTTTGCTATAAAAATTGTCTATGGTTAACAGTAAGTCTTAACTACTGAATATGGATAAGTTAGTGGATAGCAGTAATAAAGCGCTTGTTAGTCGATTCTGAGCTTTAATTACAGAAGTATATAAGCCAAGGAAACCGAGAAGCAAATTAAATCCTGTACAGAAATCTTTGCGAACCGTATATATTTGTCCCGGGATTTAGATGTTGTAAAGAGCTCTAAAATATACAGATAAAATTTTCTTATAGTTATGTTGAAAGTGCTTTCCATATAAGCTCATTGACATAGGTGACGTCCACTGGCGAGTGTGTCTTTTTGTTTTTGGCATGAATTTAGTTACCTCCTCTACTTCTCTCGTGCCGCTTTACTCTCGGAAAAAATCGCTGTGACGTCATTCGGGATTACGTTCAGTCTGTTTCAAAAGCTCGAAGTTGGCTGTCGACTCACTACTACTACTACTTGGCATGTTTGTCTTCAAAGGCTTTAAAAAAATTATCCTGTAACAGCTATCCACGAACTTATGTAATTATTATTAAAAATTACGTAAATTTACGTCATTAAAATCTAGATGTTCCTAAAATCTGTACTAATTGTATATAGTGTGTGTTTTTAATATCTAACATCCATTTCGATGTATTTTTACTTTTCTAATTGGCAATATTGGAGGTAATATAATCTGTGCACTGGTTTCAAAAAGAAAAACTGTTGTCTGTCTTTATTTCCGAATAACAAGATAGAAATGTTTGATACAGGATTTTGACTGGTTTTAGCCAATTTGTAGTTAAGACCCAGTTCACAATAGCGTTTTTATTTACATTTTTTTAAATATACATAATTATGTAGGTCTCAGGGACGTATTTGGGAAGTATAATTTTAACAAAAGTTTAGTCACAGGTTTCAATATTTTTTTGTTATTTTAGAGTATTTTTATACGATATCTAAAGGTATTAAACCTAATTCATGGAAAAAAACTATTCTATTAATACGGTATTATATCAAATTTATGGAATAAAAATTATTTTACATTTCTCATCGTCTGAATCGCTTAGTCGGTTTTAAAAACAAGAGCGATTTTCTCACTGTAAATATTGTAAGGCGAAATTATTTATTTAGGGTGTTTGAGATCAGAATATTAATATGATTTATGATACAAAACATAAGACATGTATTTTAGTGTGAGATCAGGAATATATGTGACTGTCAGGCTTTATTTATTAATATTATTTCTGGCGCTATGATTTACAGCCAAATATGTAGACACCAACGGTTGTTAGATAACTTTTTTCAAATACTTGCATTTGATTACATACTTAGCGCTTTAGGTGTTACTGGAATTATAAAAAAATTTTTAGGCCTAAAGAAATCAGTAAAAAACCCAATCGAGGCGCTAAAATAGCTTTTCCAATTAGTTTAACTCAGTGATAACAATAAAAAGATGATTTTTGGTATCGATAATAAACTTTTATATGAAACATTTTAGTAATACTGTGAAGTCTATAGAATCCAAAGTAACTTTTGACTAAATTGTCCAGTGTGCACAGCGCCTAAAGCAGTGATAATATTAAACAAATAGGGTGCTTTTTACTGTACAAACTTACATTCATAATTATTTAGACTAAAATATACTATAGTTGTATTGATTTCTTATTTGATATTAAATAGTGCTATGAATATTTTTACACAATGTCACAATCTTTTTGGCAGTAATACTGATGAAAATGATTTTCACAAAAAAATATTTATTCTTTTTAAAATTTTGTTAGTGTTTTGTAAAAAATAAATATATGTATATGTTAATGTAAAATATTTGTATATATCTATATACTAATGAAGCTGTAAGTACATCATAACGCTTGTGCTACCTGCGTGCTGCTCGCCCAAAGGGCGCTTGCCTACATTGCAATAGCTCAAACGAATTGTATAGTTTAAATACTAGACATTGTGACCTGATTAGATCTGATATACCAAGTGTAGCAGTGCCGGATTAAGGAAGAGCTTTGGGACCCATACTCGCATGCTAACAAATTTGTTTTGATATGGGTGTAAACTATAATTTTATAGTTATAAACTATGTTTACTTTGATATTTAATATTCCATTGATATTTAGTTTTCCATTTTGTGTCCAAAAATTTTATGTGGCTTATCAATTGCACACTACGAAATGAACAACTCCCAAAGCCATTAATGAGTCATTCGTGGCTTGTATTCAGGTCTAAGAAACGCACAATTTACCATTATTTACTCATCAATCAATCATTGTGTGCTATTAAATAGCCCTCGCAAAAAATAAACAGAAACAGTTAACTCCTGGGAAAGGGGAGCTCCGCCGTCAGGGTCGGGGAGGGGAGCCCCGCCGCCAGGTTCAGGAAGGGGAGCCCCGCCACCAGGGGCAGGAAGGGGAGCCCCGCCGTCAGAGTCTGGTAGAGGAGACACACCATCTGCAACTCCACCAGCACCCAGGCCTTCTTTGCGCTCTATACCACTGAGAATTCCTGGGTCCACAAGGCGGGTAAAGGTGTTGACAAATTATTTGCCTATGAGGATTAAGGATCTAAAAGTTGTAAGTAAAAAAATAATAATATGTTGATTTTTTTACGCATCAAATGATTTGATAACTTTCAGTATCGCTATGACGTACACAAAATGAACATGGCGAAATCAAACGAAAACAAAGTGTAGAGTTCTCGAGTTGCACTACTTAATCCGTCACTGTTTTACCTATAGATATAAGTTATTTTTGGCTAACAGTGTTAGCTTAGTGTCCATTGAATATTACACTTTTATAGTGACATTTTCATTCTTAACTCATTCATAAATGAATGATAAGATCCTACGACGAAACTGGTTTGATTCTTTAGAAATTATGAACTCTCCATGCGATGTGAATTTGATCTTGCGTTCTTCGTCTTCTATATAAAAACCTCATTAAATAATTTAGATTATGCAGTTTCCAATTTTGCTTTATTCATAAAAGTGTAATTATAAGCTAAAAATTATTTTGTAATATTTCTAAAGAATCGACTAGTTTCGCACAAACTGTTTTATTGATTGATGTCGTCATTACAAGTGGTGTAAATTTATGTGTTTAATAAAATATTTAAATTAAACATTTGTCTTTTTTTTTGTTGACAACAAGGTTTCTTATGTGAACAGATGAACTGTGACATTTAACATTACGTTTATTGTAAAGGAAATAAATGGAAGAGTAGTTGGTAGTTTAGATGTAGTATATTACATTTACTGATGATGGCCAAAACTGCCTTGTTCGCAGGAACATATCCCAAAATAGATTCACTTACGGTTATAAAAGCGTTTTAAATACAAACCAATATCGAATGAGAACTGGGTGACACGTGTCAGTAGGGCCACTACTTTACACAAAGGATAAAAAAAAACAAATTTATAAATATTCGATTATATTATTTAATTAACAATATCATATACATTATGAGCACTATAGAGATTAACATTGCATTGTATGAGACAATCTATATAAGTCAAGTGTTTTAGTACAAAGTGAATATTGAATAGCAAATAACTATTTTCTAGATTTGTCATGACTTAGTTCCGAGTTTTATTAACAACAATAACCATTACCAATATAAAGAAAAAAATAAGGCACGCCAAAATGGATTATCTCCAAAATTAAATCAATCAAGTACTAATTATAATAAGTCTAGGTGGGTTAAAAGATGTGCCTACTATTTATAACTTATACAAAGTTATTAGCTGCTGTATATTATAGGCAAAGGGTTCAATATTCACTTTGTACTGTAAGAAATTTATACTACACCTACCCAGTCATAAAGTTACAAAGTCCATAGAAAAAACACGTAAAAAAATAATTAAATAATATGACACGAAATTCGCTATAACCTGTTACAATTACCCCGCTCGTACATCATGATAATAAAAACAAGTGTGGGTCAAACCCTAACATTAACCCTCTGAATGCGGCCCTGATTTGGAATGTTAACAAAAGTAAGAGATTAAAAAATATTTAGAATATTAACAATTGTGTGCAGATTTAAGACAGCGTGTTATAAACAAATAATAAAACCTGTAACAAAACTCTGACCGTCTTAGATAAGAATTGTTATGCAAAAAGTTTTTTTTCTTAGGTGACAAAAATGGTCTATATTTGACGCGTGCATAACAAATGCTGTGTGAAAGTCCAAATTAATATGAATTCATAAGTATTACATAAAAAAATTGCCTTAAACCACCTACGGATCTAACAGTACGTCAATGCAATCAGTATTTTGAGCAAGAATGACTTGCCTTATCTCGTTAAGGTATCAGAGTTTCATTACAAGGTGTATATACATTACACGGATTAACTTTAGCACCAAAGTAAACCCTAACAAAGTACTTATATATATATTTTTTTCGGGTACAGCAAAGACCCCACTGCATAGTAAGTGGGGTGGGGTCCAATAGAATGTCGACTGACGAGAGATGATTACCCCTCGGCAGTCGACACAATTATGCCGGCCTGTCGGAACCAGATACAAAATGCAACACTAGAAAATATTTTATTAAAATTATTATATTGAATTTATTATTTCTTTTCTTGTTTATTATGCTTCGTATTTATAACTAACTTTTCGTGTTATGTGTTGGGACCCATGCCCTAATTAGTTATCTTAATTCAACCTTACCCTTGGTCAAAATTCATGGAATTCAATATTGTCGCATTTTTTGGCCTGTATAATTCTACCCTTTATTAAAACATTATAAGGAACGGTTTATTATGTATTTAGTACTTTCCATTACACTACAACATGTGAGTCGAAAATACTTCAATAATGGACAAGTACTTGGCAGTAAATCGCCGATTTTAACAAGGCTTCTTAATTTATCAAATCATAAATGTTTTATGAAAGAATATTTGTTGTGTCACGAATTTTTTTTTTTTTATTTATTTTGTATAATAATGGATATCACCTTGACCTGACCTGACCTTGCTGTCAAATATTCACGAATTAAGGAACTATCGAATAACAAGTACATAAATATTTTATAATTACATGAGAAAGAATAAAACATTATTCAATTTAATAAATTAACATTAATGTCAGATTTTAAAATACAAATTGTAATATTTTTTGGATAAACAATGATAAGTCAGACATGATGTTTAAATTCATTATTGATTTTTAGTAATAACTTAACTCCTTTTTAGCCTGTTAAGATAGAAAAAAACATGTTATGATTTTTTTAACATTTGTTTTTTACAGCTTATCAAATTATTATGTACTTAAGATTTTTATTTGGACAGTAATCAGAACTTAATCCAGGTAAGAAAAAAAATTTATTTCAAAATGAGAACTACTCATTGACTTTTCAACTATTAGGGTGCATTTCCACCAAAGCTGTGTGACAATATGTAGAGATACAAACGGTGTGACATCTTCCGTTCGCCCTTTTCCACTAGAATTGCACTAAGAGTTGGCGGGAAAATGAAGTAATACTATTGGTTGAATTTTACTAAGACACCGTTTAGACCACCCGCATACCTGATGGATACGCGCCCTTATGTACTTTGAAACAAGTGAAGTAACGGCTGGAAACCAGTCAACACCATGATCATAGAGAATTTTAAAGCTATATTTATACAGAAAATTAACAAAGAATTTTCTAATTCATATTGGGTCTGCCATCCGAATATTGAGAGATATTTAGCATAACTAGAAGTCGATCCCAGGGCGTTCAAACAAGTTTTTTTTGCCTCTAAGGCAGCGGTATATATTGTTGACGTTAATATTCGAGATACTTTTTAGCCATAAAATCGAGGAACACTATTACGCAACATGTAATTAAGTACTTTTATTTTATCATTAAAATAATATAAAATGTTACTAATAAATATCAAGACATAATTATTTGCCTCTTGCTAACTATTTAATTGAGAATTCATTTCGCCAATGCTATATTAATTAAATCAAAAGTGATTTTGTCCAAACCTAAAATTAAAAATGTTCATTAACAGTTTATTTAATAAATGAATTTATGAACTGCCTTATAAATTTATTCCTACAGTATATTTAAATTTAAATATTCCTTATACCAAACCATAACCATAGAGAATTCGAGATGGCAGACATATAAGATATTGGCTACATTCATTAATATTGAGCCTCGAGCCTTCATACCTAACTACATAATATACTACGGTGGTTAAGATATACCAGGGTATATGCGGCGATCACTTCTGTAAGAAAAAAAAAATTATAATTAAACTCTATTGTCTAAGCAGTTAATTTTATATTGGCACAGCAATTTTTATTTTTGTGGCTAGTAAATAATAAAGCACACGACAAAGTGACCCCACTGCACCTGATGGTGGAGTGGTATCTAACAGAATGTCGACTGACGAAAACTTATTACCCCACGACAGTCGAGACAATTATGCCGGCCTGTTGCAACCGAATATACACAAGCTGATCCCGGAACGCGACACACTTACGTGGGCCACTATGGCGGGTTTTAACACCTTGTATACGGTGGTCGCTAAACAGGCGAAAATAAAATATATCCTACCATCAGCGAACAAAAAAAAAATCTACATGGTTTCTGCACACAACCAACACCTAAATGCCAACGAGCCTTACTGTACAAATGCTAGACTGTAACACAACTAGTCGGAACGAGACGCTATGGCGATATTTTCACGTATTGTCATTAAACGTTTGGGTACACGAACTAAAATTTTGTAATAAATCACTACTATGTAAAACCGTAAAAGCAAGAAGGTGGACCCTGACACTAGACCATGATAACGAGATACTGTGGAAAAATAAATCATTAATTACCTCTAAACGCGGATCAGCTACGTACTCGCTTTCTCCGTTGTCTTTGGTACATTCTCTTTGTCCTGAGATTCCTGTAACATACGAAATTACACGTACTATATATACAACTGTACGGCGTTTGATCAGACGTTTACGGAAGTGGATAATGACAAACATTTTCTCACACAAAACGTAATATACGAATTTACTGCGACTTTTTGGAAGCGTTACCACTTCGCTCGAGACTGTACATTCTTAGTATAATCTATTCGAAACATAAACACTCTTCAAATGAAGTTTGGCATGCTTACACTCTAGAATGTAAAATTACACGAATCTCCGTATCGTTTAATTGAGCTTGAAATTAATACCATTTGCTTGCTTTGTGATAAGTTGATCACGCACCTCGTTAACACTGCTAACATGTCCGTTGTGCAGCGTCTCTTGAAGAGTGTCGTCCTCGTCGTCATCTGTGTGGACGTCGTAGAACTCCTCGCTATCCATCTCGCCATCTGTACCTAAAACATTCACATGTATATTCGTTTGGTAATTTGTGATTTAAACCTTATAATTTTAAATACAATTTACATTGAATTATATAAAATACAAGTCGCAGGTAGAGATAAGAGTTGGGACTCAGGCAGTGCATAACAACACACACACCAGTTCATTAATTCTCCATCAAACTTTCGTACAAGTGTTTGATTTTGCTGGTATAAAAATATATTGATAGCATATTATAATAAATACATATTTTGTTCTTATTACTTTTGACTTAATATTAATTACCTAGCACCGACTGATAGTCCGTGAAGTACTCCGAGTCCGACGCGTAGCTCTGTTCGGGCACGTCGGTGTTGTCGACGTTGTCTCCGCTGGGGGCGGCCTTGGCAGCGACGCGCTCGCGACGAGCCTTCTCGCTTTTCTTCTGTTTCATGCGACGCAGCTGACTGGAAGGGTTTTTAAAATATAATATTTTTCATACCCACTCACAAGACGTTTTATGCATTCAATATTGGTATAAAATAAAATATTTTAAATGTAACGGGCGCAAGCTGTTAACTTAGAGCAGGTGGAACATAGATTTATGTTATGTGGTAAGTATGCCATAGACAAAGGCGATTATGGGACTATAGAGTAAAGGTATGTTTTTGTTTAACAACTTACGTTTCTTTTTGTAGTTCCCTGAGTGACTCCAACTCGGATCTGATTGAAGCCACTTGCTTGTCGAGTCGCGCCACCTCTCTAACTATAAGATAAAAAATAATTTTATCATGATAAGAAAAATGTGAATCAATAAATCTGATTTAATCACTATGATGAAAAATTTCTTATTTCCAATTTAGATTTACACAAACTATCACAAATCAAAAAAAGTATTATTGCATCTATATTAGACTTCTGTCTACATCTTTAGGATGATAGTGTGTTATGTAATAAATTCACCATAATAATACATTGTAGTTTCTCAAGGCATCTAAATACAAAATATTTTATGGTTAATATCAGTAAGTTTGATTACATAGTAACTACAGAGCCTACTTCCACAATGTTTGACTAAATGGTACTTGTCACATAAATAAAGCTAGTATAAGCCAACCAAATACAAAAGTCACACTCTAACCCATGCTCTCGTATTATATGATTCTAAATAAAATGAGTACCATCTACAAATTAGCTATTTAGTATAAAAACTGACAAATCGTTTTTTCATGCATTATGCAAGTCAGGCTCTTAATATTGTTAGTTGTTCATGTTACAAAAAATACTTCGTAATATATTTTATTGATTAACAACTTAGTAACATTTGCCTTATGGTATCATTGATAACACAGTACATGCAATGGAAGCTCTCAAAGGGAATAAATTTTCCCTATTTATGCAATTTTTTTTTACAGATGCTCTGCTGTCCTATTATCTACAGTGTGGTGTTTTATAGTTTATAGCCTTCCTTGACAAATGGACTATCCAATATTAAAAGAATTTTTCAATCCAAACCCATAGTTTTTGTGATATATATTAGCAGGTTCAAATAAACAAACAAACTCTTCAGTGTCATCTATACTATTATATAAAGCTGAAGAGTTTGTTTGTTTGAACGCGCTAATCTCAGGAACTACCGGTCCAAACTGAAAAATTCTTTTTGCGTTGGATAGCCCTTTGTTCGTGGAGTGCTATAAGCTATATATCATCACGCTATACCCAATTGGAGCGGAGCAGTAATGGCTAATCTCAGGAACTACCGGTCCAAACTGAACAATTATTTTTGCGTTGGATAGCCCTTTGTTCGTGGAGTGCTATAGGCTATATATCATCACGCTATACCCAATAGGAGCGGAGCAGTAATGGCTAATCTCAGGAACTACCGGTCCAAACTGAAAAAATTGTTTTTGCGTTGGATAGCCCTTTGTTCGTGGAGTGGTATAGGCTATATATCATCACGCTATACTCAATAGGAGCAGAGCAGTAATGACTAATCTCAGGAACTACCGGGCCAAACTGAAAAATTCTTTTTGCGTTGGATAGCCCTTTGTTTGTGGAGTGCTATAGGCTATATATCATCACGCTATACCCAATAGGAGCGGAGCAGTAATGGCTAATCTCAGGAACTACCGGTCCAAACTGAAAAATTTGTTTTTGCGTTAGATAGCCCTTTGTTCGTGGAGTGCTATAGGCTATATATCATCACGCTATACCCAATAGAAGCAGAACAGTAATGGCTAATCTCAGGAACTACCGGGCCAAACTGAAAAATTCTTTTTGTGTTGGATAGCCCTTTGTTTGTGGAGTGCTATAGGCTATATATCATCACGCTATGACTAATAGGAGCGGAGCAGTAATGGCTAATCTCAGGAAATACCGATTCGAACTGAAAAATTCTTTTTGTGTTGAATAGCCCTTTGTTTGGGGAGTGCTCTAAGTTATATATCATCACGCTATGACCAATAGGAGCGGAGCAGTAATGGCTAATCTCAGGAACTACCAGTTTGAACTGAAATATTTGTTTTGTGTTGGATAGCCCTTTATTTGTGGAGTGATATAGGCTATATATCATCACGCTATGACCAATAGGAGCGGAGCAGTAATGAAACATGTTGCAAAAACGGGGACAATTTATTAGTTATGAGAGCTTCCGTTGCGTGCGCTGCGTAAACGGTTAAAGTTATGCAACAATGATGTATGACGGGATTGTTCCTCTTAAAAAGTTCTAAAAAATATATTATAAAACAAAAGTCCCCCCGCTGCATCTGTCTGCCTGAACGTGTTAAACTCAAAAACCACCCAACGTATTAAGAGGAAATTTGGTATGGAGACAGTTTGGGACCCTGGGAAGAACATAGGCTCCCGGGAAACGACTACTTTTATAACGGTAAACTTTAGCCTGAAAAACTTTATAACGCGAGCGGAGCCAAGGGCAAAAGCTAGTATAATAATATAGACACTTGAAAGGCAATCAAAAATGACTTCAAAACAACACAATTGTTCAGGACATAACTAAGTTTGTTACTATTTCTGGTACAAAGTTAGTGGTCTACAAGTTCTTAGATAAAGGATAAAAAGAGTAAATAATTTGGAGTAAAAAAAGTAATAAGAATAAACACTGGAAATATAAGTTATACTATACAACTGCATTTATGGAATTCCTTTTGCTCAGAAGCCGTTCATCCACAAATCATCACATTTCATAATTTATGCAACAGCAGAATTTGTGGATAATGTAGGAAAGTTATAGGTATTATATACTGTCACAAGAGAAATATGCAATGAGGACTATCTTCAGATATAATATCCTCACACCTGTCAATTATCCAAACAATGAAAATAATTGAAAATTTGATAGATATTTGTTTACGATTAATTTTTCCAATGCCTGAACGGGGATAAACATTTTATGAAACAAATTCACTGTTATGGATTAGGACCTATTTATTGTTTTACTGCAAGCTTATGGTGCAATATTGGTAAAAGTATTCCTATGAATTGCATAAGTGTTACATTCCAAAATACTTAAAACAGAAATGTTTATAGATTCACACTTTATTTCACCTTGAGGTGTGTTTACTATACTAGATAGACCTACTTATACATGGTTGTATACTAACCTAACATAGATCTTCTCTTTTCAGCGTAGATCTGCTCGTATATGAAGACTCCAGCGGCACCTACAATGCCCACGATAGCCGCTCCGACCATCATACGAGGAGATAAAACACTATTTACATTCATTTCTAAAAATTTCTTTCACTTTATACAAGACAAAAAATATAGTGGTTTACGAATTTGGAACAAACTATAAGGCGGAGAATAACTTTTGGTAAATGCAAACTTCGATAAACAATAGTTTATTACGTAATTAAATGCAAAATCTCGTAAAAACTATTAAAATGTGCGTGCAATATTTATTTAAAATTAATGTTATTTCGCATTCAAAACGAATACTGAAGAATTAGAATTAAAACGTAAAAAGCACCGTAACAGATAGGTTGTAGGTGAAATTAATGTTAAAAATTATTTTTTTTCAATTTTTGTACAATTTGCAAGTGAAGTGAAATTGACCGAGCGTCAATCAAACAAAATATTTATAATAGCGCTCCGAATCCAAAGTCCAGTGATTTCATTATTTAGCATGATTTTGACATTTTTACGTTGCATTTTACGTCCTATGGCCCATGAAGGTGCAATCTTTTAGACTATAGTTATTGGGAAAATTAATAATAATTCTTTAGTACACATTCAAGATAAACCTTATAAATAAAAACAATGTTTTATTAATGAATGTTTTATTTTGTAAAACTTCATACTTTTAAAGTTATCTGAAGTGGAAGATATATAGCACATGGCAATATTGGCCTAACACTGTCATTTCATAATAATAATGCCAATAGTTAAATGTCGGCTAATTGTCAAACAAATGCTGTGCTGCGTTAATAAACGCTGTTTTTTTATAATTTCGCGATAATTTTGTTATAAACCATTAATTATTGTAATAATATCCATAATTTAGTAAACAATTTGTTATGTTACAACTATTACCATACGTTGTATGTGACATTTGAGCACAAAAAATTAACTGTAAAGAACATTTTTTTAAATGAGTACGGCAGAGGGAACCAGTGAAACCGGAAATAACAATGAAGGTAACAATATAATTATTAAAAATCATATACAAATACAAGCAAAAAATCTAAAAAATTCTGAATATAAAATGCAATCGGAATGTAAATTCATCTTTGTTCTAATCGGACAAAAAGCTCTGCATTGTCACCAGGCTTCATTTGCTAATAGCCATACAAAGCATTCTTATTTTTCCCTTTTATCCTTCATTTCAAATTACCATGGGGGTATCTAGTCAGTTTCCGGGGGAGGTCTGTGACCTAGACGAAAAATAAATTCATTCTGTGTACTGGTAAATTTGAAAATTTTGGTCGTTTTAAATTCATAATCGTTTGTTCATAATCGTTTAGGCGGGCTCAACACACTTGGCCCCTTTCTATATATGCCTATACAAATTAATGCAATTGATTGTTATAACTTTCATGTTTTTACCTACTTTATAATTGATTGCCAATATGGTATTTATCAAATTTTTATTCCTTTTTTTTGTCAAATACTTATTAACATCATAAAAATTTCAACACTTAAAAACTGATTAATATCTAGTAAAAAAAATCAACAAGTTATAAACCTATGAATCTCAGTAGAAAGAGTAAGTGTCAAGAAATGATAAACAAGTCGCAATAAGTGTATGTGTCGTCATCATGCATTAGGACATATGCAAAAAAAAAAGAGATGAATTGATATCCCCACTATCTCCCCGCACCAGCACATTAAATTATTTCTAATATGAATTGCTGCCTCTTTTCTAAACAATTGTACTTTGGGTTCCACAGAATGGCTTCTTATTATGATTTGCTGTGACATATAGGAAAACTTATAAAATCAAACTTAGAAAAATACCCTATTGTAATTCAGTGTTGCCAACTTTAAAGCAATAATTAACTTCTGCTTGTGACACCTCACTTCTGGTGTGATAGTTCTTTATTACAGAACTTATTTTATAAGAAGTCTATAGCAATCAGATAGTGTAGTTTCCTATATGGACAAAGATATATAATGAAATGCCGGTAGACCATGTCCCTATATTTTATATAGACTATGTTCTTTGGAACTTTTTCATTTTTTGTTTTTAATAGATGGCTAGTGTTATAAAGTATTTTAGGGAGTTTTGTAGCAGAAAAAGCTTCTCATGCAAGTGAACCCGCTAGTAACACCTACTAGCATGTAATTGAGTAGTTCCTGAAATTAGCATATTTCAACCTTTTTTACACTTTATAAACCTATTTAGCTTTACTACAGTAAAGGAAAAAAGATAAATAAGACAAAAAATAATTAATGTCCAAAAAAATGGTACATGGCCATGCATTCAACCAAACTATATTATAAACTAGTTTATCTCATAAATTGACATAAAAAGCAATCACAAATAGATAGTAAAACTAACGCCAGAGAGACATACTACAGTTATTACTATAATATAAATGCAATAAAGAAGATCATACAAGTTATGAAACAATGAAAGAATAAACAAAATTGTTAAGTCAAATAAAATCATACACAAACCTACACCAAGTTCTTGTTTCAAAGGTTATCAATAAACAAACACTTCCTCGGGTACAGAAGGTATTTTAAGAAGCTGTATTCATTTATTAAGTCATGTACTTACATGGGCGCCGGGAGGGGGGTGCAAGTAGGTTCATGTACACCCCCTGCCCAGAAATAAATCACAAAATATATAAGGCACTGAATAAATCTGCAACAATAGGAACTTTAGACCATAGAGGTTGTATTGTGATCAAGCATTTTCAAAAATCTGCACGAGTTTAATTTGAAAGAAAAAACTTAATGATATTATATAATATAGGGTGTAGGTGCAGATGCACCTCCCTAAAACTAATCTTGGCGGCGCCCGTATCTACTTATTTGTATCCTCATATTTTATAAATCAAATATACTAATAAACTATTATTAAAATTGATAACTATATTTATAAAATTGCATTTGATTCCAGAAAACATGACTGATAATGATAATGGGAACACCATGCAAAACACTGATAAAGAACTAACAAATCAAGAACTTGACCAAATTATTCAAAATATTACTATGGCAGGCTCTGCAGATCAAATGTCCAATTTAACTAATGCTAAAGAAAATGACGCAGTTAAAGATGTCCTAACTGGGTCACTTAATAATGGAAGTGATAGCCATGATGAGGATATACTGCTTAGATGGGATGATGATGAAGATGACCTAGTTACTGAACAAAGAAAAATGGATGATATGATTTTCCAAGAGATTCAAGACTACAGTGATCAAATTGTTGGTAGTAGTAAAACTGAAACTGATCTTTTGTCTGATGTAAATCAATCTAATAATGGGAACATCATCACTAACATTATAGAAAATTTTGTCTCTGATGAACCTGATGATTCAATAATGGATGAAGTTTTATCTGAAAGTGAGCAAAACATCCATAGTCTTGAAAATGAACATATTTCTTGTACAAATAATGATGACATGAATATGCTAAATAATTTTGTTAGCATTGGTAGCCTGACTTCTGATCATCCAAATAATAATGAAAATACTTCTAAAACTGATGATGAATGTGAAAATCTCATTTCCAGCAGTGAGCTAATATTAAATCCTTCATCATATAATGTTTGTGCTCAAATTGAGGAAAATCACATTATTGGTTGTAGCACTTCTAAGATTAATGAAGATACTAATATTGATAGAAGAATTGATGCATCTCCACTGGAGGCAGGTATCGATACTGATGCCACTAGTATTATCGATGAAACTAAATTAACATGCCTAGTAAAAAGCAAAGTTGATGAAGCCTTAAAGGAACTAAAACATGAGTCACAAGAAAATTATGACTCTGAACAAGAAGAAAAATCGTGTGAGGCAAATATAAAATTTTTAGCACAACAGCTCAAAGTTCTTTCACAGAGTATCAACACCAATGTACTAACACCGGATGCTTTAGATGATATAGTTAAGACAGAACCATCGAATGATTCGTGTAAAACTGTATTTGAAATAAAATCTCTCGCAGCGACTTTATCAGATAATGACGACTGTTCAGTTACAGAAACACAACTAAGTCTAGATAATAATGTAGTCATAGCAACTCAAAGTAACGATCAAGTAAAAAACAATGAACATTCTACTGAATGCAAAATATTTGAAAGAGTTACAGGCACAGTAATAGAAGCAGACCTCAAAAGTGACAGTCGTGATGAGGTTGAAGAAAATGAGAAACCAGACGGAGATAAAATTATTGAAAATGTTGTGTCTAGTTGTGTTGAAGAAAATGTTGTAAAAGATACAAAAAAAGACAAAATCAGTGGCAATCAAAATATAACAATTCCAGATGATAAATCCATTGAAAACAGTACAGAGTTAGAAATGGATGTAGATGAAAAAGTTGATGGTGAACAAAATGATAAAATTCTTACTGAAACAGAAATGAATCAAAGTGTTGATTCTAGCACTGATAAGAAAAATACAGTAAAAGACACGGAAATTAATATTAGTTTGGGATCCGACCAAAGAAAACCTTCATCTGAAGAAGAAATTATTGAGATGGAAACTAATAATACCCCACAGGGAATACTCAAAGAATCCGAAATGAATTTATCAGATGACATGGACGATGATGTAGTGGAAATCATAGAAAAGTGTGACAATTATATTGATCTAAGGTCGCAATCTCCTATAAGTGTGGATAATGACACTTTAGATGATTCAGAAAAACCTGACGTTTCAGATTCTAAAAATCCTGCTGCAGATGATACTTCAGGTGAAAGTGATAAAACCAAATCGACGATGAAAGATTCTTCGAATTATTATGCTATTAAAACAGATTATAGATTAAAACCTGACGTAATGCTTGAAATACCCATGCAAAATTTAATAGATGTTGATGATATCGATGGATCTATAGAGATAGATTCAGAAGAAACTAGTCAAGATTCGGTAAATAAAATAACTGAAGTTACAAACAAAGACCTTGAAAAGAATACAAATGTTTTATGCAAGGAAGAAAAGAAAAATTCTCCAGAAAAAGATGTTAAAAATGTAGATATGCTTAAAATTGATGTAGAAAATGCAATGAAAGCATTAGTAGATGATAAAAGTATAAAAACAGAAAATGAATCACTTCTAGAACCTGCAAATACAGTCAAAATAGAATCAAATGCCACAATAAAAAAAGAAAACGTGAAAAAAGAAACCTTAAAAAGTGATGAAAATTTTATTAATTTATATGATGATATTAATCTTAAAAATGAAGATTCTGAACAAAACGAAGAAATAAAATTAGAAGAAACAACTAGTCATATACCAGATATGAGTAAAGCCGTGGAAAAGGACACTACACAGCCATCAGGTTATGAGACAAGAATGACTCCTGATACAGCCGATGAGGCACCAGAAGTGTCTGACAGCCTTGGACTATTAGCTGAGTCCTCAAGAGTTAGAAGAGAAGATGAAGATATGGAAGAAGATGATGATGATGATGACGATTACGATCAAGATGACGGTAAGATCTATTTATTTATAAGTAATTTGTAAATTTCTAACTCGAATTATAAGATTGTAAGAATTGAATAGTCAAAAATTAAGGTATATATATTAAAATTAGTATACCATATTTTTCGAGCAGAAAGTAGCAATCAAATGACAGCAGAACACTCGGAAGACTCGAATGCTCAAAACTCAGAGCCAGACTCGAAAGATCAAGAAGATAAAACTGAGGATACAGAACGCCCTTTCAGCTTTGAAAAATCTAGTAACGATGTCCATGAAACTGCTGCTGAGGTAGTTGTTGCAGAAACTGTCGCAAGAGAAGAGGTAAGTCAAGTATTTTTAGCTATGTAATACTAGTATTTGCCCGCAGCTCTGCTTGGGTATATCCCTACCCGAGGTAAAAGGTTGTGTGCCATTCAGAATTGATGTAGCTACTTAGGACTGCAGTAGTTTTCAGAATCAGACCAGTAGCTTAAGTAAGTTTAATTAAACAAAAACATCAGCTTTATAATATCTTTACATAAACTATAGAAAGGTGAGTTAGCAAGTCATTCACGTATTCTTAACCGCCACGGCTCTTAAACCAATACCGGCTAGATATTTAAGTACTGCACAGCATTGCATTTCATTCGGCGCTAGGACATTAGATGTTAGGCCAGCAGTTCCTGTGAAAGTGTATTTATTTACGTATTATTTTCTTTAGGTCAGTTCAGTTGATGCATCTAGTCAGGAAATCAGCAAAGAAAATACAGCTATGGAGACATGCGAAGAACTGACGAAAAAGGATGACGGAGTTAGTATTAAACACTATTCCTAGGAAAGGCGAGAGCTTACGAATGTCTCAAACATATAATGTTTTAGGTCACAATACCTACAACGGATGAGGAGACGGTAAAACCATCCGAAACGACTGTTACCGACCCCGATGCCTCTAGCAAGGAAAAGGATGCGGAGAAATCGACACCATCGAAAGATGATAAACCAGAGGGTAAGTTCTTGTATTATTCTCAACAGAAAATATACACAAACCGACCTGTGTTATCTGTCTATAAGTTTTAGAAAAAGAAAGTAACTTTATACGGTTAACCGCGCATAAATGTCGTGGTGTATGGAAGTGATATCAAACTTCCAAAACAAAAATCGTATTCGAACGCGTTATAGCATGTTTAAATTTTATTACATTCGACACTGATCACAATTTTTTCCCTATAAAGCCGACAAATAGTCTTTCTCAATAGTAGAAGAGGCCCGTGCCCAGCAGTGGGACGGTATATGCAGGGCTCATATTATTAAAAGACCAGCAAGGCATTCGATCCGTCTTATATTGTAGGTATTTATGAGCAGGGCCATCGCTTTACTTCAATTTCAACCAACTGAATTTTATTCTCAAAAAATATTAAACAGGAAAATCTCCAGAGAAAACCAAACAATCCCCAGGCAAGACTATGAAGTTGCAAATTGCGAAACAGAGGCACATACTCAACATTGTCGACCTCGAGGAGAGCAGTTCTTCCGAGGATGGTCGGTTCCTCATTTTAATTTCTTTAATGTTATAATTTGTACAGAAATATAGTAGTGTTTAGTATTTAAAATTATATAGAATAATATATTGGACAACAAAACATCGTGAGAAAACCTGCATACTTGTAAATTACTCTATAGGAATTTCGACTTTACACATGAAGTCTATCAATCCGCATTAGGCTAACTTGGTGGACTAAGGCCTATCCCCCCTCAGCAGTACAGGAGGCCCGTGCTCAAGTGGGACAGTATATAAACACAGGGCTGATATTATTATTAACATATTGGACGGCAAATGACATACTGTTATCAATTTTATTACTCTCTTTCATCTAACCTTACCTGACATATTAAACAGAAGTACAAAAACAACCAGCGGAAGATACATCGGAGCCAATGAAGCTTGACGATGCTGCGCCGAGTGACGTCACGAGTGTCAACATCCCGACAGGGATAGAGATCATGTCGACATCCGGCGGGAACACGTCCGAGATCGTCACCAAAGAGGGCGAGGTGGTGATACAGGGTGTGCCGAAACCACCTCCGCATAAACCTGTAAGAGAATGACTTGAAACTGTTGTATGAAGTTTAATTGAACTTTACGGAGGTATCGACGCGGTTGCATTGTTTCCTTTTGCAAACAGTAATTAAAATAATAGTGTATTCGTGTTAATAAAAAAGAGAGTTAACGTCGTCCATCAACCTAACGTCTTATATACTTTGTGTGCCTTATAATATGTATATCTCGCCTTTTTATTATTCCGCCTCATTAAAAACAATAATATCAAAAGAAAAATAGCCTAAGATTTTTTTACTTGCTAATGAAATAAATATATACATAGGCGTTTAAAACAAAATATAAAAGTATTTACTCATATATAAAAATCGCACTCTAAAAAAATATTTTACAGGCACGACTGAATACCTCTGAAGTGACTATCAAGACTGCCCACGCGTCTACTGAATCAACGCTTATAATCCCTGAAACTAAAGTAAGTCAGTAGGGGCTCCAGTTTAAAAAAAAAAAGCTATGGTGCTATTCATCATTAGAATAAGTCCTTGGGTTCTCAGCAAACTAAACGCGAAGTTCCACTGATATTATAAAATATGACCAATAGGATTTCATAAAATAGACATATCGTTTGTATGTTAAATAAATAATACTTCTGGTATATAGTTCGATCTGGAAATCTTTGAGGGAAGCCCATGTTCAGCAGTGAATATCCTATGGCTGATGATGATGATGAAACGGATTGTTGCTCAGCCTCTTACTAGCTGATATCGATTGAGCTATAGTAATAATTTACCATGAGCTGAACCGTCATTTCATCTACCTGCAAGGGCCAAATATTCTAACATAGCCCAGCATTTTTCAGGAACCAAGCAACTAGTGCATAGATAAAAATATTTTAAATGAAAAAAAAAACGGTGTTAAAAGTGACTTCCGTGATTTTTTTTAATGTAATGTATGTTTCTTTTTAGATGTCGGAATCAACGGCGCCTATATCGAGGCTTGGTTTGGAGATATTCAATTTGGATTCGGACGATGACGACATCGGTGGGAGTGGGAAAGGTATATATAGACTTTCCCCCTTATTCATGGACGTTATTTATCTAAGGACGGAGCATTGCTGTGATAACAAGTCTGTTTCTCAGTGCTGACGGCATGGCAGCCTTCGCAGTGCGTAGACATAGGGCCGTTGTGAATGGCTAATATTGAGATACAACTTGAATATAGTTGGCTGTGAGATAAACAAAGCTGAACAAACAGCAAGCTGTCAGATAAACAAAGCTGAGAAACAGACTTGTTATAACAGCAATGCTCCGTCCTTAGATAAATAACGTCTGTGAATAATGGGGTTTCTATATAAAAGACTCACGTCTTTCAACCCTAATGGCGTATTCAGAGGCGCAACTGGTGCACCTACTTTTGGCCGTGCGTTTTCCGTCCCTTGATGTGATTGGGCGAGCATGCCGCCATAGTTAAAATATATATAAATTTATAAGTTAGTATTTTTATAATGTACGCAGCAATATCGATACTACTCAATCGAATTGTACACAAAAAGCGTTAAGTGCAAATTCCACTATAATCCGTTATCCCACTAAAACACATATAATTATAGTGTAGTCTACAACTGACACTTTTTGTGTAATATAGAAATACACAATAGGTGTAGGCTCTTCATTAATCTCCAAATATAATAATAATTATTATTATTTCTATCCACTCCTGGGTATAAGCTTACCCCAGATAGCATTACTTTCTTCGGTCCTTTTTTGCGGCCCGTCTCCTATTAGGGGGTTCAGAAGCCCCCGCGTAAACGAAGGACGCTCTCGGCGTCAACGGCAGCATGAGGCCTACCTTCCACGCTGCCGTCCATCTCGGGGGTCATCACAATGTGCGAGATGTGCACAACGTACACTAAGGGCGGACGGCCTCCAGCCGCCCGCCGACGACCCCCACATGGCCCCTATTAATCGCCTTTTACGACAGGCAGGGGATACCGTGCTGGAATTCTCCAAACGCCCCCAATCCACAGGGCGGCTTACTCTCTTTGGTCCTGGGTGAAGTTCATACACTGTTCGACAACATGTTTAATAATTTTATCATACTATTGTCATTTTAGCTATAAGTGAGGTCACTGTAAAAAAATGGGTTGAATTTTGAATTTGCGAGAGTAATTGTTTGATGTTTTGTTGGTTGTACAATTGTCCAGCGCTGGGCGGTGGGCAGAAACTCAGTGCGCTGGAGCTGGACGCGGCGCTGCGCTCGGGGCGGTGCTTGCGGCGCGGCTGCGGCGCGGGCGCGGCGGGCGGTGCGGCGGGCGGCGCGCTCGCGCACTACTGCGAGCCCTGCGCGCGCGCACACCAGCAGCGCACGCAGGCACGCACTCACACTTACACGTTACAATATCTTATTACTTCATACAATTTCATCCTTATTACCGACGTTATAAAATCGTGCAATAAAACAGATTATTTTTTTTCAAATTCAATAGATTAAATTCCTGGAGATATTAATTTATCAAAAATCCCATATTGTAGTTTCAATTTTCATCAAAATCGGACTCGAAACTCTTTTACGTATTTTTCACTATTCCTTGTAGTTTCTGATGTCGATAACCACGTTCACGTGAAAAATTCACCCTGTATATGTCTCACTCTGTGAAAAACATGCAAAACTCTCAGTTACAGCAACATATTGATTCGGTATTCCAACAAAAAAAACAACAATTCCTATACCTATAACAATATCATAATTATCCTTCAGAGTCTGGTGGAAGGCATAAAGAACATGACACCACTACTGGACCTGAATATGGAGAAACTGTCCCAAGACCTGGTGGAAATATCCGACTCCGATTCGGATAACGAAACGCAGGAACCGAAGGAGACCATAGGGGAGGCGGGGGCTACGTAAGTATATCTATTACATACAAATAAAATGACGAGTAACTGCTCGGCTAGTGTCAGGGAACATTAATTTGTCTCTAGCGTCGAAATTAATCAAATAGAAGTATAGAAAGAATCTGGTACACAAGAAACAGTAAAACGGCGGTTTTATATCAGTTTTCTGTGAGACCATAGTAGCAATGCCTGATTTGCATTTGCTCAAGATATATATCTATCTTATATATCTTTGCTAGGATACTGGAAGAGAAGCTGGCCGACATGATCAACAGCATGTGGCGTAAATACAAGATGGATTCCAGCCTGCAGGACGCCAAGGTGCTACTCAATGCAGAGATGGAGAGACTCGATAGTAAGGAATTGTTTTTTTAATTCATGAGCATGGCAACGACTCTACTGCATCTGATGATAAGTGGAATGGTGTCCAGAAAGAATATCGATCCACGAGCGGGGCCAGGGGACAGGCTTACATGGGAAATAGCGAATGGTAAACCTATATATCTTACCACTAGCATTGTACTTTCAAATGTTTTCAAGAAGTTACAACTCTAAAGTTTATAATTTGTCCGCCTCCGACACCGTGGGATGAGATGCTTATGCAACTAGAAGGGAAAGTTTCTATTTCTGAACTCGGACAAATGTTTACGGGAAATTTAACCGTATCACAACTACAGCAAGGCCTTCATTTCACAGACGAGAGCAAAGAGATAAACAAGATGCTGAACGATTGCCAAACGGCGACGGACAAGCTTCGCAACAAGTTCTACTCCACCTTCGAGCCGAAGAGGCAGGAGTTAGCCGCGATATCTATATACGACATTAGTGATGGAGTCGTAAGTTGGTCATCCAAGTCATACAAGTTGTGTGATGTTTGGATATTTGATAGTAAATAACTCTAGAATAGAATTAGATGTCACATGTACAGTTCCGGTTAACTTAAAGAGTGCTATTATATATCATCCCGGGAAAGTTACTAACCGCGGGCGAAGTCGCGAGTAACTGCTAGTTATTTAAAAGAAATTAAGTTCTTTCATTGGTAAGCGCCTGCAAATAAATAATAGCAAAAAAAAAATGAATTAACAGCAGTGTTTAATCACTGTTGTGTTCTAGTTTGAGGGACATTGTACCCAGTATAGCTACTGGACATAATAAGACTTAACATCTCATGTCTCAGGATGGCGAGCGCAGTAGAATACCAAACACTACTTTGTAATGGTGTTGAATGATGTTTCTGCTGTTTATGGGCGGTCGTATCGCATATCAGGCGAACGGCAAGCTCGTCTCGTCATTCAAAGCGGCAGAAATAGGCATTGCGGTGGTACCTACCTAGGCGGACCCTCACATATCAGAGACCTACCACCAGTTAACATTATTTCATTGTTACAGTTCATACGTGCCGAGACTGATCCCGCCCCTGTACAAATTAATGATGTGAGTACATAAAATATAACATGATAAGAATCGCTTGTAAGTGTGGGAGTTTTTATATTTTTTTTAAAATGCAGGTTAGACAAGGAAAACGTCGTCTGTCAGCCGCTAGCATGCAGCCGGCTAAGAAGCCAGCCATACCGTTGGGATATACACCGCTGGAGCCAGAACCGGTTTTGCGTTATATAGATCAGGTATGTATCCTTATAAAAAAATTAAATCGGCAATTCCGAAGGCAAACGTTCTCGAGGCCGAGCACCAACCCGATGGACAGCTCCCCGGAGGCAATTCTTGTGCGCTCGGTCTCCACACCAAATGCATGCCCATGCACAGGCACATTTGCCGCGACCCTAAGCATATCAGAGAGGGATGAGGTAACCGTGAAGAAAGGTCGCGGATTTATTCCCGCATCGATTGTCGATTCAGATAATTGTGATCGGAAAACCGAACTTATATTTTTTTGGACATCATACAAAAACATTTGTGCACACTTCCATTTAGTGTATAATAGCTTTAAATAGAATGAAAACTATACATTGTTTTGAATTTTTTCTGACAATTATTCTCATTTGTTGCAGGATACATCCATGCTCATACTCGGGGAACATTCCAGCAAATTTGAGGATGACGTAAGTTACATTCTAATGATCCGTCTAAGAATGTATTTATCTAGCCGAGCCTTTGTTTAGTTCGATAGATTCGAACTAGATCTGACGGACCATGTCTAACAGCATATGCACCCTACACCGTCATATTAACTAAAACCTCGCGGTGGCCCTTTTCGGCGCATGAAAGACGGCACGTAGTCTCTCTTAGACCCTCGTCATGACTGCAACAATCCCTGCATCTTAGGCTGAAGTGAAGTCCCTATGCCGCGCCTATCAAAAACCCTAAAGGAGTCATTTAAAATTTTGTCGACAGAAAGAAGTATCAGTAGTGCAGCTGTCAGTGGAGTCGGCGCCGGCGGACCTGCCGCCGCCGGGCGAGCCCAAGCGACCCCCGCTGAAGGTCGGCATGCACGTGTACGCGATGAGGAACGCGTTCGGCTCCTGGTCTAAAGCGAAGATACTTGATGCCATAAAGATGCCGGTGGTAAGGATATTTATTTGACTGCTTTGGTGCCGTAATAGGGGACCGGACTCATTTTTGTTGTTTATTATGATCAAATATTTACGTTATATAAATTATAACACAGAAATATTTATTTAAATTCGGTAAAAAATCAACAAGTTATAAGTCTTTCAATTTCGGTAGAAGGGGTAAGTAACAAGAAAACAGAAAAGAGGCGCAATATCCACGTGTGACGTCATCGGGCATTACGACGCGTGCGAAAGAAAGAGATGAAGCGATATTCCCACTTCGCGCCCATTTCGGCACATAGTATTATTTGAAATATGAATTACTGGCAATTTTTTTAACCAATTTTAATGCCGTTTTCGCAGGAGGGTTTCTTTTTCGTGTTATTAACCATTACATATACAATAATGTACAAAATCAAACACAAGACGGTCCCCTATTATAATTTTACACGGTACAAGTACAACTACCGCGCTGAGGCCCTGGGTTCGAATCCTGGGTCGGGCCACAAAACTTATTGTGACTGAGTTTTTCATCTTAAAAAAATTACTCAGTCGCAGCTCAGAGTCAGGAGATTGGCGGTGTGATACCCCCGTGCCTCGAAAAGCACGTAAAGCCATTGGTCCTGCGCCTGATCTCTCTCCGGTCATGTCGGATTGCCATCTCACCGAACTATGAGAGTGAAGGAACAGAGAGTGCCCCTGTGTATTGCGCACACATTTCTTTTCATACTGATAATCTCAGTTTTTTGTATACATCGACAGCCGAGTAATCAGTTCCCGTCGTTTCGCGTGAAGTTTGAACACAAGCTGAAGAACCCGTGCAAGGTGCTCTCGGCCAGGTGTCTGGCGTACATAGACGTCGCTGAAGTCAGGCTCACAATAGGTGAGGGATAAAATTATACCATATTTGAAGAAGTCATGTACTTATAAAGAAGGCTTTAAATATTTCTATCATTGCATCAAAACATTCTTAACCGTCGATATTACTTCAAATAAAATTATTCTTTTTATTTTTAAAGCAATTTTTTACATATTTATGTATCTCTAAAAAATATCAATGTATATAAAAAACAGTTTAATTACAAATTTTTATTTGTGTGGTTTTTTCTTCATTTATCCATTAGTATGTCATCTGAGTGTTTTTGTCTCATTATCATCATAATCATATATTTTTCTCCATACATTATTCATTCCCACAGGTACGAGAGTGATAGCGCTGTTCAGAGACGCGGCCAACCAGAAAAAGACCGAAGCTTATTATTCCGGTATAATTGCTGAAATACCAAACCCGGTGAATAACTTCAGGTAAGGTCTGTTGAAGTATGCAGACATCTGGATGATTCTGGAAGGCATATAGATATCTTTCGGTTCACCCGGGACAGTCTCATGTGCGCCGAAGATGGCAATTGTATGGATTTTAATCGGCGTGTAGACGTAGGAGTTTGATTCACGATCCGAACCAGGTTGAATGGAACTAGGTTGCAAGCGACTTGGTCCGGAATTCTTGCTAGAGAATGTAAATATTAAAACATTTTGTTAGATATAGACAGATATACTCATTAATTATGCTATCGAATGCAGTTTCCCGTTCTACAAGTGATATGCCTCACTATATGGCTATGCCAATAAGGTTCAATGAAACCTCACCACTATGTGCAGATACCTGGTGTTCTTCGACGACGGGTACGCGCAGTACGCGTCGCACGCGCACACGCGCGTGGTGTGCGCGAACGCGGCGCCGGTGTGGGAGGAGGTGCATCCGTTCTCGCGCGAGTTCGTGCGCAACTACCTCTGCGCATACCCCGAGCGGCCCATGGTGCGGCTGCACGCTGGACAGCGGCTCAACACCGAGTGGAATGGTGAGAAAAAAAATTACAATTATAGCGATATCCGTCATTCCGCATGCGTCAAGTTATTTCTCGAGAAGAAAGTTTCCATAAGTACTACTCCGGGTTTAATATATATTTATTGGTCCAGGATACAGTCTTTTCGTGTGCCTAATTTAATCCAAATCCTTTTAGGATTTGTTTTACTTTTAACGAACTTAGAAACGTTAAAATATTGGAATGTTTATTATCCAACACTACATCTTCTTAAGGCGTTAATAATCCCTTTCAGGCAAATGGTGGGATTCTCGCGTGGTGCAAGTTGACGCGTCGCTCGTCCAAGTGCATTTCGAAGAGGACAACAGGACCGAGTGGATCTACCGAGGGTCCACCAGGCTGGAGCCGCTGTTCTTGGAGCTGCAGGCGGCTGTCAGGCATAGAGGGCGCCACCTGCCCAGAAGTAAAGCACAACTTAGGGTAAGTCATCGTTATACAGGATGTTCGCAAATGGAGGTATCAAACTTAACCATAATGAAGGGGTGCAAAATTTCAATTTATGATAAACGTGTTATTGTTTTTTGTTTGATCAGCATCTTACTTCATTCATTCGCCATATTATTAGCTGACTTGACTACTTCGTTCTAAGAAACGTATTTAAAAATATCTAAAACTCTAACAATGTTTTGTTTTATTTCTCATCTCGCCTGAGATCGGCTAACTTTATTGTGCATTATTAGTCTACAACTGTAATGACATGGTTGCAATTTAAATAATTATGTCACGTGTCAACTGATTTGACACGTGACATAATTATTAAAATTGCAACCATGTCATTACAGTTGTAGACATTCTCCTTATTCCGTTGCAGACTAACATGCCGTATGTGGAATACACGCGCTCGTACGAGCAGGACAGGACTGCGGATGCGCAACAAGAGGTGTGTAAGCTGCATTTAGTCTACCAGTGCATCAATGACTTAATGTTCAATAAAAAACTACCAAACATAAAAAAGTAATAGAAATATTTAGTTCTTTTTTATGTTTTTTTTTTATATGTGCATGGCATATGACCCCTGCACCTGCAGGTGATGATAAGGAGTGGTGTCCAATAGAGTGTTGACTGACGAGAGATGGTTACCCCTCAACAGTCGACTCAGTATACAAACTTATATCTAAAACTAGCTTTTGCCCGCGGCTCCGCCCGCGTTATAAAGTTTTTCGGGCTAAAGTTTTCCGTTATAAAAGTCACGCTATATATTTTCCCGGGTGCCTATGTTCTTCCCAGGGTCTCCATACCAAATTTTATCCTAATACGTTGGGTAGTTTTTGAGTTTAACACGTTCGGGCAGACCGATGCAGCGGGGGACTTTGTTTTATGATATATTTTTGTAGAACTTTTTAAGAGGAACAATCCCGTGATACATTATTGTTGCATAACTTTAACCGTTTACGCAGCGCACGCAACAGAAGCTCTCAAAACTAATAAATTGTCCCCGTTTTTGCATCATGTTTCATTACTGCTCTGCCCCTATTGGTCATAGCGTGATGATATATAGCCTATAGCACTTCACGAACAAAGGGCTATCCAATACAAAATGATTTTTTTAGTTCGAACCGGTATTTCCTGAGATTAGCCATTACTGCTCTGCTCCTATTGGGTATAGCGTGATGATATATAGCCTATAGCACTCCACGAACAAAAGGCTATCCAACGCAAAAATAATTTTTCAGTTTGGACCGGTAGTTCCTGAGATTAGCCATTACTGCTCCGCTCCTATTGGGTGTAGCGTGATGATATATAGCCTATAGCACTCCACGAACAAAGGGCTATCCAATGCAAAAAGAATTTTTCAGTTCGGACCGGTAGTTCTTGAGATTAGGCATTACTGCTCCGCTCCTATTGGGTATAGCGTGATGATATATAGCCTATAGCACTCCACGAACAAAGGGCTATCCAACGCAAAAATAATTTTTCAGTTTGGACCGGTAGTTCCTGAGATTAGCGCGTTCAAACAAACAAACAAACAAACTCTTCAGCTTTATATAATAGTATAGATAACTTACTATTATTATGTATAAACATAAATATTAACTTACATTGTAGTTATATCATTGGTTAATAGTGATATGATATGAATGTTTACAGGAGCTGCGTCGCCAGCGCGCCGTGGCGAAGAAGTCGACAGCGGCGGGCCCCGCGCCCCCCGCCGCCTCCGCCCCCGCGCCCGCACTCCCGCACGCCGCCGACCAGTACCACAGCAGGGTCGTCGTGAGTACTCACTTGCGGTTACTATGCGGTTACTACATTCGCAGTAACAGACAAAGCTAATATTATGATCAGTTTCACAATCATTCCTATGTTTACGTGTACAATTTGACATTGTGAGCTCTTTTTGTGTAGATAGGACTGTCAATAGGAAGTTTATTTTGATGTTAATTTCGCGTAAACATAAATCAATAATGAACTATACTTTTAAAGTTTTTAAAGAAACAAATTTATATATTGCTAAAGCTTCATGATTATTTTTTCATACGCAGTACTATACTCCAAGAATGGCGGTGCGTCCGTACAAGATGGTGCCTCACACGTGCGGGCCCAAGTGCAAGAGGAGCGACGTGCTCTCGCTGAAGGACTTGCGCTCCTACAACCCGCTCGCCAAACCGCTGCTCAGCGGCTGGGAGAGGTAACTACTTTGGGGAACACTTATAGAGTTTAAATTTCCGTTAAAGCCTGTCATGTTCTTCGAAAATGTTATAATATTACATACATTACATAAGAAAAAACTCATACATGACGTTTGAAACATAATGAAGTGACTTCCTATTATCTATAGTTTAATGTTTAGGAAAATATTAATATTAATATTGGCCGATTGCAAATTAAACTTGAAATTCCAATCTATGTTTGTTTTCACTCCTCGAGTTGCCTGTATGTGTGTGTGTGTGTGTGCAGACAGCTGGTGCGTCACAAGGGCGGGTCGGCGGTGCTGTACCGCTCGCCGTGCGGGCGGCGCCTGCGCAGCGCGGCCGAGCTGCAGCGGTACCTGCGCCTCACCAACAGCGACGCGCCCGTCGACCTCTTCGACTTCAACCCCGACACGCACTGCCTCGCGGAGTTCGTGCTCAGCAAGTGTATCGTCGGCAAAAAGGTACTCCAAGCTTCTATCCCTAAAGGTAGGCAGAAGCAGAACTAATGCAATGTGCTCTATCTGGAACTTTAACCATAATTGACCATCAGATGCAGTGGGATCAATTTATTGTGATTATATAATATATAAAAAAGTTGTCTCTTGAAATATTATTTTTGTCAATGTTTCGCAGGACCTGTCGCACGGCAAGGAGAACGTGCCGGTGCCCTGCGTGAACAGCGTGGACGACTCGCTGCCGGAGTTCTGTTCGTACAACACGGAGCGCACGCCCACGGCCGGCGTGCCGCTCAACCTCGACCCGGAGTTCCTGTGCGGCTGCGACTGCACCGACGACTGCGAGGTATGCACAGGGTGCTCTGTTTTGGCGGTGTTTGTTATACTTGTTTGTTGGTATGTGATTTATTTTAATTTTTTTGCAATAACTGTACGAGATTTACAGATAAAATATAATTTGTCTTACGTTAAAACATTTACAGTGTTATTATAAAAAAAATACTTTAGCCATGGCTTAAACACGTATTTAGCTAAACAGTGTCTAATTTTAAACACCATGTCTAAAGTCTTGTTTAACTCCCTGCATTACAAAACAGTGTTTATCTAAACACCCTTTAAACTACAAAAAAACAATTGTAGATAAAAATTGTAATAACACCATTACTGCCCACAATGTGGCAGTCATCAAAAATCTATCTAATGCAAATAACTTGTGTTTATCTAGGACAAAACAAAGTGCGCCTGCTGGAAGCTGACGCTGGAGGGCGCCAAGACGATAGGCCTAGAGGGAGCGAACGTGGGCTATGTGTTCAAGAGGCTGCCCGAACCATTACCGTCAGGCATTTACGAGTGTAACGTTAGGTATGCGCCTACTGTTGTGGTATAAATAAGTTGTAGTAAGTCTGATAGACAATTGTTTTGTATCTTTTTTTTTATTGCTGTGAACAAATCGCTATAAATACTGTTTTAGTAAACTGATTGTCATGAAACAACATTTGAAATTATTTGTTTTAAATATCAGCTGTTCCAAAATATCTTTAAAACAAAAATAAATATGAATTAAATTTTTCAGATGTAAATGCAAGGCTACATGTTTGAACCGTGTCGCGCAACATCCGTTGCAGCTCAAGTTGCAAGTAAGTGTTGAATGTCCACAAGTTCAAAACTCAAGACACTGACTTTTAGAAGTTATTTGTTTATTGTTTATCGATTTTCGTTCGCTTTAACTGTGAAGGAAAACATCGTAAGGAAACCTACATAGGTGAATATTCTCCAAAAAGAATTTCGAAGATATGTGAAGTCCGTCAACTCGCACTAGGCCAGCGTGGTGGACTAAGGCCTAAACCCTCTCAGTAGTAGAGGAGGCCCGTGCTCAGCAGTGAGTAGTAGTATACAGTGCTGGTATTATTATTACACTTACATTTACAATTTATTTTATAATTGACATGAACATAATATAAAATATGACAACCAAAGAATTGTATGCAACTAAAGCTACTAAGTAAGTATAATATATTTTATCGGTAAATGCTGGTGGTTGGATATATTTTATATCCGCCCGGATAGCGACCGCCTTACAAAAGGTGTTAAAACTCGTCGTAGTGGCCCACGTAAGTGTCGCGTTCCGGGATCAGCCTGTTTTTACCCGGGTTTCAACTGACCGTATAATTGTATCGACTATTGAGAGGTAATCATCTCTCGTCAGTCGATATTCTATTAGGCTCCACTCTACTTACCATCAGGTTCAGTAGGGTTCACTTTCCCGTGCACTTATATAAAGACATTTCCCCAGGTGTTCAAGACTCCGAACCGCGGCTGGGGTATCCGCGCGCTCAACGACGTGCCCAAAGGCGCCTTCCTGTGCGTGTACGCAGGGAATCTGCTCACCGACGCCACCGCGAATTTGGTTAGCGTGGCCTTTAATGTTTGAACCACATTCGATTCTTTTACGTTAATTTAAACGCTGATACAGTCCATTAGGGTTGCTATTTGCAGTTAACGAGTATTACAGCCGAAAGCAACCAACCATCCCATTTACTATCTTTGGTTCGATCCAAAGATAATTCTTCACTATCAAACAACGAACAAACTTAATACTGATTTGTCCATTTTCGAGATTGAGATTGTATTTTTTTATTGCAATTTAATGACGAGACGAGTGTGTCGCTCGTCTAATAGTAAGCGATACGACCGCCCATAAACGGTAGCAACACTTACAGAACTTTGTATTACAAAGTACTGCATCACTCTCCACTGCGCTCGACACACTGCGACGTAAGATGTTATGTATCATAATGCCCAGTAATTATTTATTGAAATAGGCATACAGCTAATGTAAGTAGTATTCATTAATAACAGAAATGGTTTTCTTTTTAAACATCAAACGTTTTAACGTTCATGTATCTATCTAGCTTAACTAGCAATTTTAATTATTCACCGATCCAAAATTGGTAACCAGTGTACAGATCATGTTATTTTCTTTTGTTTTTAGTGATTTTTAAAGACGGTATAATTTTGTATAGTTTATTAGTCTTGTAGCTGAAAAGTACTATTTATTCAGACGACATGAATCAATCACTTATCGTCTAATGTCTCGAACATATAACGAATCTCTACTATTTGTTTGCAGGACGGTCTGAACGAAGGCGATGAATATCTAGCTGAATTGGATTATATAGAAGTGGTGGAACAGATGAAGGAAGGGTACGAGGAAGATGTGCCGGAAGCCGACAAAATATTGGACAAGGTACTACCTTCGTTGGCTCTAAGAACGTATATCAGGAATTTATTATAAATATTCCCAGTAATACAAAAAATGAAGCGGCGATAGCCTAGTTGGGTGTGGAACGGACTGCCGAGACGAATATCCGCAGGTTCAAATCCCAAGGGCACACACCTCTGACTTTTTTAAAAATCATGTGTGTATTCTTTGTGAATTTATCGTTCGCTTTAACGGTGAAGGAAAACATCGTGAGGAAACCTGCACATCTGAGAAGTTCTCTATAGGAATTTCGAAGGTGTGTGAAGTCTGCCAATCCGCACTAGGCCAGCGTGGTGGACTAAAGCCTAATCCCTCTCAGTAGTAGAGGAGGCCCGTGCTCAGCAGTGGGCAAGTGTATAATACAGGGCTGATATTATTAATACAAAAAATAAACTCATATCACGCCTTTATCCCGAAAGGGTTAGGCAGAGATGCAAACAGGACTTAGTAATTCAATATCAATAAATAACCGTTACTACAAATACCCCTAGTAGTACTCTCAATAAAAGTTAGCGTATACAATCAAAGTGATTTAACTATAAACTCGATCCATGTTCTGTGAGTTGATTTCGGTATAATGGCAATGCTACTATTTTGCGATCGTTCACTTAGGTCGAGGCCATCTGTTATAAATTATAACTATATTTTTAACCGTCTTGTAAGTTGATGTGCATTTCACAGAAGGAGAGTAAGAAGGAAGACGAGAAGACCTCGTCTGATGAGGAGGCGTCTTCTGAGGAAGACGAGAAGGTGTCCAAAGACGAAGAGCAGGACGACGACTTCAGACCGGGGTACATTGGGCTCGGCGTCATGGAGTTTAAGTGAGTTGTTTTAACTTATTGAGGAAGATCCTTCAAGGCCTTTGGCTCTCTTGTACTGTCTCCTTCATACATCCCCACTTCCCACCAATATTCGCCATTCAATTTCTGATCTCCACTCGCCCTCAGCCTTTCGTTATAATGGTTATTGAATTACTGATTCTACTCTGACCAAGTGTTTCGATCTGGTAATTATTTTGTTAATTTACTGATTGAACTCCGACCAAGTGTTCACATGTGGTGGTAATTAATTCATTAGTCTGATGGTATGGAACTTCTGACCTAAAGTAGTTATTATGTATCAACTTATACTTTGACCTGGAGGCAGTGTATTTAGCCGATGAAATCGGTAAGATCTTCTATTTGTACCCTGATGTGATGAACAGCATTTAACAACTCAAAAAACACTCATTTGACCAAGAATAAATGTTGCACTAAATTTGTCGATAAACCTATAATATGTCATGAACGGAACTCCGTAATAATGGATGCTTTTACGTAACCACTTAGCTAGGATAAGCATAGGTTTACAAATAAAAACTAATCTACCTACATATATCAATAGCAAACGATTGCGCAAGCGCGCCAAAAAGAAAAGACCAAGAAGAGAAGAAAAAACGAAGATCCAGAGAAGAAAGAAGAGAAGCCAATTTCGAAGGAAGAGAATGCGGATGAAGATTGTATCACTATTAGTGACGATGAAGAAGGTATGTAATAATATAAGTGTTGGTCGCGACTTGATCTGCATGAAAAATGATTCCCGTTAGAAAAGTCCTTAAAAACAGCACGACATTAGTGCCATCTATTTAAAACAAATCCGATTAATAAATTCTATTATTTTCCCATAAATTACCAGGATAAAGAGTAACCTATGTGTGAATCTAGTAGAAGTCTGGAATTTTATTTATTTATTTTACACTTTGTACACATGGTATACAGGCGGACTTAATGTCATGGGCATTCTCTCCCAGTCAACCTTGGGGTGGTGTAGAGAGGACAGAGGCAGGTGTATAATAAAAGAATTTGTGTCTGACATGGCAATATGATCGCCACCTATCATATGGGACGAATAAGTACCTTCCTTTAGAGATAAAAGATGTGTGTAGATAATCCAGTAGTCACGTGGTACAAATGGTGCTAAAAACAGGTATATTATACTTGCACCTTTATTATCGACTAAAACTGGAAAAATTTATGGTAGATGGTCTACCCGTGGTCTATTCAAGGTCTATCGCGGTAATTCATGGTAACTACCCTAATGGAAATACGTGTGGACGAAAAAAACAAATAGTTGCAACTTTACCCTTATTGTTTGCAGTGAGGGAACCTTCCAGATTCACCGCACAGGCTGGTATGGGTGCAAATGAATATGTACCCAAATACAGGTAAATATGGTATAATATTAATTTATGTTAATACGAAATGCTATTCGGCGGTGTTCTAAACACGCGGTTTGTGCAGGTCGGTGCGCGCGCACTTCGGCCGAGACGAGGCGTGCTACATCATGGACGCCAAGGTGCAGGGCAACATCGGACGGTACCTCAACGTGAGTGTCACAGGGCTTTAGTCATCATCTCCATCACAGCAAACAATTCTCAAAACTCTAATACTACATTGGATCTGGTGGTATCGCAGTGTAGTCTAATAAGCGACGTACCATATCAAATATATTTTTATGCAGTTCATTTAAATCCATAGTTTACTTATATCAATACTTATAAATACGACAGTAACTCTGTCTCCATATCACGCTTGTGCGGCTATACCACTGCAGTAACTTCGACGAAATATGGTGTGGATAGTTTGAGATCTTGAGAAGGATATGGCTACTTTTTATCCCGGACAAAGCTATCTCTCTCATGTTGTTGCAGCATTCCTGCTCGCCCAACGTTTTCGTGCAGAACGTGTTCGTGGACACGCACGACCCGCGGTTCCCGTGGGTGGCGTTCTTCGCGCTGAGCCACATCCGCGCCGGCACCGAGCTCACCTGGAACTACAACTACGACGTGGGCTCCGTGCCCGGAAAGGTCCTGTATTGTTACTGCGGAGCACCCAATTGTCGCAGACGGCTTTTGTAAAGGGCCTTTGAAGTGGAAGACATCGTGCAGAGCCAGGATACGTGGATACAATGGCTATTAAGCAAACATTTATAAAATTGGCACAAGTAAGAAAAGGGCAAGGCGAAGATGGGCGACGGAGTTAGTTAATGTTTTTTTATCGAATACTAGTTAAATTTGTACAAATACAATATGTATTATTCGTAAGTTAAAATGTCAGCCACCACAATGATATTGAGCAATGCTGGTCTGTATTTAGCTAATATTAGTACAAATAAAAGAAGCTTGTTACTATCACTGCTTTGTTACGCGTTATATGAACGCGACGGTGTTTGTACGCTAACTTACTTAAGTAGTATGAAATCACATGTTCATTTGCAATATGTGCAAAAACCCGCACAATAATAGTTGATCGTAGTAGACAGCTCAGCTACGCACAATTCGGCTTGATATTGCTTAATTAGCTTCGTACACTATACTGGGTCATTTAACATTATCAAATAAAACCACATACTCGTCTTTACCTCTGTTAACATTGTACCAAAAATCATCCATTTATAAAGAATATTTTTACTAAAAATCCTTATTTATTTTTCTGCTTGTTTGTAGTTTAGTGAATATGGCGTGTGCGTGAGCGCATGTCTGACTGAAAGTGTTATTTTGCCGCTGCACCGAATTCTCTTAGAGTAACAGAAGTGGCATTAAAGCGTATAGAAGTTTAATTACATTTTGTTCGAAACCACACTTTATTTTACATCGACTGTAGTGTTATTTTCAAGAAAAGTATGTGGTTTTACTTAGTAAGGTAATTTCAAAAACCCTGTATATTGTTTTTAAAGATCTGGTAAGAAATTTAATAAATTCTATATATTAGTATGTAAGGGAATACATTGCCAAGTAAATTTGTAGTCCACGATTAGTCGCCGCGTCTAATATCAATTAGAAGGCCTTATTGTATTTAATAAGTGTACGGTGCAACCGTACAAATTTGCACTCTCAGCAATTTATTCTATTACGCAAATATCGATACTTCTAGCTTCAGTTCGCGTACCGCTGAGCAACAAGCCGCGCGTGCTCATATCAAGCAATTATCAATAAACAATCAGTCTCATCCCATCATTAACATTTTATAGTGTTAAGTTTATATCAATAAACTGTCGTTCATTTATATCAAGTGTTGTTCTTTATCATATCATCATCAAAACAAACTATAAGGTGTATGGTGCTGAACCTAGACCGTACATCTTTTTGGTCCTTCGAGCCGGATAGCAGATCATTAGCAGCAGGATTCATCAGTCTTCTTTGTCGGAGACAGCACGACCATCAGATATTCAAGTAAGATCTTTCTAATTTGAAATATCATAGCAACAGCATCATGGAGTCTCTAATAGAAAATCAGCAGCAATAGGGGACCGTCCTGTGATTGATTTTGTACATTATTCTATATGTAATGGTTAATAATACTAAAAAGAAACCCTGCTGCGAAAACTGCATTAAAATTGGTTAAAAAATGAGCCTGTAATTCATATTTCAAATATTACTAAGTGCCGAAGTGGGCGCGATGTGGGGATATCGCTTCATCCCTTTCTTTTGCACGCGTCGTAATGCCCGATGACGTCACACGTGGGTATTGCGCCTCTTTTCTGTTTCTCGTTACTTGCCCCTTCTACCGAAATTGAAAGACTTATGACTTGTTGATTTTTTACCGGATTTAAATAATTCTTTCTATGTTATAATTTATATAACGTAAATATTTGATAATAATAAAGAACAAAAATGAGTCCGGTCCCCTATTGTTAGTAGGCATTGAGCAACTGTACACCAACTTTAAAAAAGATGGTGCCGATAGAAAAACTAAGGATTATATCAGGCGTAGATTAGAGACTTTAGAAAATTATTGGAAGGAGTTCCAAGCTAATCACATGCAACTATGTAATTTAGGTGTTAAGGGACATTCTTATTTTACTAATAATCAATATGACCTTGCAAAAGATAGGTATGAGACAATCAAATCAGTTATAGAAAATTATCACGGTGAATCGAGACCGACAACTCCGGTCTTAAAACCAGCAACACCCATGTCAGTTCAAGGAACATCTTTTCAACCCTCTATACCTCAGACACGTGGAACAAATTCCAAAACTCAAGAACTATTACGTAAGCAAAAAAGTAATTTCAAAGCTTTTCAGCGTGTCATTTCCTTGGTAGACGTGGAGTCCGCCACTGAGAAATGGGAATTCGAAGACATTCTTAAGACAATTGAGTCGCGTTGGTCAGTCATCGATACTCTTCACTGGGAAATCGACAGTGAGTTAGAAGAATCTAACCAGGAGTATGAAAATGCATATACCAACTACGAGCGGACTTATTACGATCTCAAGAAAGATATCAATAGCAAGATGTGGTCGCAAAATTATAAAGAAAAATCAACACCTGTTATGGATATTCCAACGTTTCATGGCAATTATCATTCTTGGGTGACATTCAAGGATTTATTCGTTGAAACCATCCATAATAATAATACGATTTCTAAAGCGCAAAAAATGCAATTTTTGAAGAGCAAGTTGAGGGGTGAGGCGGAGAAATTAATCAAGCATTTGCGCATCAGTACAGAAAATTATGACATAAGCTGGGAGATATTAAACCATCGTTTCGATAACCAAAAATTAATTTTCAATTCCCATATGGATATTCTTTTCGGTCTTCCTACAATCCAGCAAAATCTGCAAAGGCCATCAAGACTATCCACGATACATCAAAGGAGTGCCTTAATGCCATCAAGAGCCTAGGTGTTGACATCAGCAGTTGGGACCCTATGATTGTTTATCTCCTATGTCAAAAGCTAGATGTAACTACTCACAACGATTATATAGAATCGCTAAAGACTTCCAGAGAACTACCATCATTGAGCTATTTCCTAGAATTTCTTGAGAGCAAGTTTACGTCATTGGAATCATCTAAACGTAATCCAGGTGTGAAAACATCATATCAATCAGAACCATCAACGTCGAACTCTATCAAAAGCAAATTTTTATAAAACATGCAATGTTAATAAAAATCAATCCAATAACGCATATAAAATGCCACATGGAAACAAATGTCCAGTATGCAATTTAGACCACGGAATTTTCCACTGCAAAACATTTCTAGAATACACGGCGGATATGAAACAAAAAACAGTGAATAAATTGTCACTATGCAAGAATTGCCTACATAATCATAACGGTAAGGAATGTTTTTCCAATAAATCTTGTCGAAAATGTCAGGGTAATCATAACACGCTGTTACATGACACCTTAGGTACAATGGTGAGGCAATCGTCAAGTAACAGCGCATTGACGCATGTCGATGCAAATTTGCCTAAACAACAGAAACACAGTGCAAATGTTTTAATGGAAAATTCTGGAGAAATTTTGTTAGCAACAGCAGAAGTTAAAATCCAAGCAGCGGATGGTACTTACCTTACTATGCGCGCCCTAATTGATCAAGGGTCTCAGACCTCCTAATTTCTGAGAATGCAGCTCAGCGATTAAAGTTACCCCGAAAATATTGTAAAGGCATAATTTTCGGCGTTGGAGCTCAAGAAAATAATTGCAAGGGTATCATCAATATCAAACTATCATCATTATATAACAAAGAGTATACATTATACACTGATGCATTTATCATGAATAATCTGGTGAACAATTTGCCTAACAAATCATTTGCAAAACCGTCGTGGTCATATATTGAAAATCTACAATTAGCGGATCCCGATTTTAACATTAGTCGCCCGATTGATGTCTTATTGGGCGTAGATGTATACTCGTGTATCATACAAGCAGGTGTTATAAAGGACACCGAATCTATGACGGTCGCACAGCAAACGCGATTCGGATGGATATTGTTTGGCAGCGTTAAATCTTATCAATGCAATGTGGTTAAAATTAATTTGGAGGATGTTCATAAATTCTGGTCCATGGAAGGTGTATCAGAGGACATCAACATGTCAGCAGAAGATCAGCAATGTGTGCAGCTCTACGAGTCTACAACAACTCGTCAATCAGACGGAAGATACGTTGTGCGTTTACCCTTGCATCCGGACGCAGATGAGAAGTTAGGGTTATCAAGACCGAAAGCTGTTGCGCAATTTCATCAATTGGAGCGAAAATTTGAAAGGCAAGAAAATATTTCTAAAGAGTATAAGGCATTCATCAGCGAATATATTAATTTAGGTCATATGCACAAGGCACGTGGACCTAATACATGCAATTATTATTTACCACACCACTGCGTACAGCGTGCTGAATCGACAACAACGTCATTGCGCGTTGTTTTCAACGCATCGCAGAAAACGTCATCGGGTATCAGTTTAAACGACGTTATGTATCGCGGTCCAAATCTCCAGCAAGATTTGTTCTCATTAATATTGAAGTGGAGACTCTATCCTTACGCATTTACAGCGGACATAGAGAAGATGTTTCGACAAATTATGATACATCCTAATGACCAACATTATCAACAAATCGTGTGGCGTGAGTCGCCGGAGCAGACTTTGCGAGATTATCAGCTAGCGACCGTTACATACGGTACGAAATCAGCACCTTTTCTTGCAATGATGACTCTCAAGAAATTAGCAAGCGATGAACGACAACGCTTTCCCAAAGCAGCCAAAGTCTTAGAAGAACAATTCTACATGGATGACCTTCTTAGTGGTGACTTCAGCATCAGCTCCGCGAAAAAACTTCAGTCTGACCTTATTTCATTGCTCAAAGCAGGTGGGTTCAACCTACGCAATGGTCTTCTAACAACATGCAGTTGTTAGAAAACGTCAGCACATCTTCAATTGGTCAAGAATCATTCGAATTTAAGCATCAAGAATCCACCAAGGCACTGGGAATAGCATGGAATGCGAAACTTGATACATTCACATTTCAGTGTAAAATGTCCGCGCAAACATCATCACGACTCACAAAAGAATGTTGTTAGCCGAAATTTCAAAAATATTTGACCCATTGGGCTGGCTTGCTCCAGTTATTTTACAACTTAAATTGCTTTTTCAAAACGTATGGTTAGCAGATCTTAAGTGGGACGATCATATTTCGGATAATTTACACAGTGAATGGATGAAATTAAGATCAGACATTAATAACATTAATCAAATTATCATTCCGAGATGGATAGGAACTGGAGAGCAAACCTGCATTCAACTACACGGATTTTGTGATGCTTCTATGAAGGCGTATGCATGTGTTGTTTATGCACGAATAGAGCAGCAAGACAAGGGAATAGTGACTCTGTTAGCAGCAAAACAAAATTAGTTCCAACCAACAAATCAACAAAGGAAAAATCAAATAGCACATCATTACCAAGATTGGAATTATGTGGAGCTCATTTGCTCTCACAATTAATGCTTAAGGTCGTGCAAAGCCTTGAGTCACATAAAATAGAAGTTTATGGTTGGTGCGATTCAACAGCTGTATTGGGTTGGTTGCAAGGACAGCCTAACCGCTGGAAGCCCTTTGTAGCTAACAGAGTGAAAAGATCACCGAAACTATGATCCCGACGTGTTGGCGCTATATCAAGTCAGGAGATAATCCAGCAGATAGTGCTAGCCGCGGACTTACTGTAAAGCAGTTACAGGAACACTCTTTGTGGTGGCGTGGTCCCAGCTGGCTATCCTCATCTAATCATTTAAATCAAACAGTGCAAACAGCTTATCATACTGATTTAGAAATAAAACAATTGAAACAAACCAACGTAGCAACAATAATTAACACACACTCGAGTATTATTACAGAAATTATAAGCAAGCACAGCAGTTTTACTCGACTCACTCGAGTATTGGCGTGGATATTACGCACAACAACAAAAACAAGATCAAGCCGGAATATCTTACAGTACAGGAGTTGGAAACAGCAAAACTTAAAATCATCATAGAAATACAATTAACTGAGTTTGCGGAAGACCTTAATGACCTTCAAAATAATGGGAAACTTAGATCAAATAGCAAATTGATAAATTTAAATCCATTTTTGGATAGCAAAGGTTTGTTGCGGGTTGGCGGCAGACTCAGAAATAGCAACTTAAGTGAGAACATGAAGCATCCGATGATAATTCCACACAGCGGTCATCTCACGGAATTATTAATTGATCAAGCCCACAGGTCAACCTTTCATGGCGGAGCTCGTCTCACACTATCATGGCTCAGGCAGCAATACTGGATAATTGGTGGCAATCGAGCAGTAAAGAAACGTATACGTCAATGCGTCCTATGCGCGAGACATAATCCGAGTAAAATCGTCCAGCTCATGGGAGATCTACCTGAAGCCAGAACAAATCCTACACGACCATTTTATCATACCGGCGTAGACTACACCGGATTTGTAGATATAAAATCAAGCAAAGGCCGTGGCATAAAGTGCACCAAAGGCTACGTGGCGGTGTTCGTATGCATGGCAACGAAGGCAATTCATCTTGAGCTAATGTCCGATCTATCATCGTCTTCGTTCATAGCAGCCCTTAGAAGATTAGCCGCAAGAAGAGGTTCTCCGCGTCATATTTACAGTGACAATGGAACCAACTTCGTTGGCGCTAACAAAATACTAGAAAGGGAATTTAATATTGCATCAATATTATCAAAGGAATTTTACACGGAGATTAGTGAAATGCAAATAGAGTGGCATTTCAATGCACCATCATGGCCGAGTGCAGGAGGGCTTTGGGAAGCAGCAGTAAAAAGCCTGAAGCATCATTTAAAACGTGTAGTGGGTGATCAAAAACTCACTTATGAAGAGTTTTCTACTATTTTATCACAACTAGAAGGTTGTTTAAATTCCAGACCCTCTGTGCTATAACTGAAGACCCGAATGACATCGACTATTTAACACCGTCTCATTTCTTAGCAAGTGGACCCCAGTTAACTATCATCAAGTCAGAAAATGACGAGAGAACAAGGTGGCAACTAACTGAGAAGATCTTCCAAGATACATGGAAGAGATGGCGTATGGAATATCTGACTCAGTTGTCATCAAGAAGTAAGTGGCGACAACCACAATATAATGTCAACATAAATGATATCGTCATCATACACGATGCTAACCTACCGCCGGGCAAATGGGCGTTAGGACGAGTAGTGGAATGCCACCCGGGAAGGATGGTTACGTCAGGGTCGTATCAGTTAAAACCAAGAACGGCGTCATAAAAAGACCTGTCGTCAAGTTATCAATCTTACCTACGAAAGATGAGAGTGTATATAAGTCAAAGGAGCAACTATCACCAGCGAAGGTCGAGGATGGGCAGACAAAAACACCGAATGTTAATGGATTTAGCTTCGCTACGCTTATGTATTTATTTTACTCGTTATAACGTTAATATCAGACGTCCATGGAGCTTATAACATAACGGAATTAAAATCAAATCGCTCAATATATTTTGACAAAATAAAGGACATGCACCTTATTAGAGATGACTGGAATTTAATAGTTTACTATGAAATGGATCCCTATTGGAATGGATTTGAAACATTCAATAAATATATGACCTACTTGGATAAATTATGTTCTGCTATAAAGGGAAGCTCACATTGCATCGACGTCATATCATTTTACGTCACGATCATATGGAACTACAACATTACAATGAAATGTTGTTAAGTCAGCAGTTCACACCGCGCGCGCCGCGCCGCGGTCTTATCAATGGAATAGGATACGTCGCTAACAGCCTGTTCGGGGTATTGGACGAGCGTTTCGCTGAAAAATATGAACAAGATATTAAATTTATCAAAGACAATGAAAATCATTTAGCATTATTATGGAAGAATCAGACGTCTGTCATTGAAGCACAATTTAATTTACTCAGAAGAATGGAAAGCGTCATGGAGAAACACCATAAACAAATTCATCAGAAATTACTCGGCATAGAAAACTTCGTCGACGTGTTAAAATCCAAAGTACAAGACAATTTATTAATAAATGAATTTGTTATGACAGCATTCATAGCAAAGGACATTTTAAATAATTTGAAGCGCATACAAGATAATTTATTGGATACTGTCACGAATATTTTTAATGGGAAAGTAAATTTTCATCTTCTGTCACCATATCAATTGTGGCATGAATTAAACATCATATCTGGGCAATTACCAAAGGATTATGCGTTACCAGTTGAAAATGCTGATTTTACACAAATATATAACCTCATGAAGATACGGGCAAGAATCACTAAGAAATATATCTTATTAGAAATCAAAATACCGCTTATCAGTCGGGACAGTTACGAAATATTTCAAATGATTCCCATCCCTCGCAAACTAGATGAACAGATGATTAAGATTTCACCTATATCGGAATATACAGCAATTAGTTTAAAAAGGGACACATTTTTATCAATGACTGAGAAGGATATATCGTCGTGTCTAGAGTTAGGAATGATACAATTGTTATGTCACATCAAGACACCCGAGTATCGAATGACCGATGATTCATTTATGTGCAAGACAGAAACGAACCCGTCTGAATGTACAATTATCAAGAACAGGTGTACTGATCAAATGACAAAGCTACATACATCGGAATCATATTTGTATTTTTGCTGTAACGAGTGCCGCTTGAAACTGATATGCGAAGATCAAATTACTGGGTTACAACTATCGAACGCTGGGTTGTTGACGGTAGGTCATGGTTGTCTCATCAAATCTAAAGAATTTACTGTATATACACATAAGCAAGATCAAACAAAAATAGTCCTAGAACATAAACTCTTAACGCCGAATATTAATCCGATTAACAACATAATCAATATTTCTTTGCCTCATATAGAAAACATTGCTCTAAATGCTACTGATGTAGCCGACCATCATAGAAGGTTGTCAGCTATTGAGAAACAAATAAATAATATGAAGCAAGAAGTGCCAATTTTGAATGATGTATCAAGTCATGATATTCATCATTATGCTGCTATATATATTATTGTGGTGATATTGGCATTGGTTGGTGTAGCAGCCGCATGGAGACAGTTCCAGAAGTGCCGGCGCAAAGACGTCACGTCGAGACCAGCTATCCAGCCGGGCGTGTCCTGGTCGGGTCGTCGTCGTGATAGTGATAGTGTAGTGAGTGTTGTGAGTGATAACACAATAAGTGCAAGTGTCGATAAGGCTACATCGCCTATTGTGAGCAAAAGTGTTAGTTTTAAGGAATTCGATTCAACATAATTGTCGGGTTTCACTTGTTATCATATACTAACCCTTAGATTTAATTAAAATTGTAAATCATCTTGTATCATTAAATCATATTAACAAGTCATTCCTCATCTT